>NW_027109400.1:1311520-1321224 GCF_000696795.3 Halyomorpha halys
AAGCCTATTTTTCTTTTAACAATTCATGTAATATCTTACTATTTTAATGAGAATAAGGCACTTAATACACCATATTAAATTAAAGTCTTTAAAGCCGTTACTGAGAAAATTCTAAAATTGAGTAAAATCAAAATATTTATACTTACAATCCCGATTGGTCGATTTTAATGAAAAAGTAGTAATATCCCAAACATACACCTGTCCTAAATATAGGTAAGACACAACACGAATTACTTTTTCTTTCTACACAGTAATGCACTACTAACTCACATTTTATTTCTGTTTTAGAGGGTTCGGAAAAAAAAGAAAAAAAAAAAAGAGAAAAATGTCCTAAATATACATTTTTTTTTTAGCTGGACTGTTCACACACAAGTGCGCACGCGTACGTACGCCCCTTTCCACAAAAGAAAATCTACAGTTCGCTAGTGTAGTAATGGTGTATACTACAAACACAGTAAATGCAATAATCAAGTGATTGCAATAAAGAGTCGATGCGAGGTATAATTACAATTAATGCTAAGTAATAATTACCTCTTCACCCGTATGTAAATATCGGAAAGAGCGCTATCATATTAAATTAAAGTTTAACGGTCTGTGCATCTAATTGCTGGGATGCAAATGTTCTGTGAATCGCTTTGATGGTTTGAAATTGGATATTCTCCGCGCACATGACTAATCTTTTAATATTAAATTTGTGGAACTCCGCTGAAATTGGTTCCATTCCCACAGTAACTGCAATTTAAACTTCTGTTATAAATAAATTATAGCTGTGTCGCGTTGAGGAAACTATGGGTGAAGGTGAGAGAGAGGATTCAGAAAGAAAGGAGTAAGCGTGCAGGATAATAAGATAATAATGGGATTAGTAAGCATAAACTGGCGGGGGATAGTTACAGTGGTTTTCACCTACTACATCAGCAGCATAATTCGAAAACAACACTGGCGAAAGTACTGCCCTTTGTGGCACACCACACGTCAGGGGAACGGTGCTAGAGTAATACTCTTGAATTTGAACGGAGATACTTCTGTTCTCGAGGAATGAGGCGATGACCAGAGGGCTGCTCCGGACATTCGAAATCTATAAGCTTACGGCATAAGATACCGCGAGAGAGAGAATCGAAGACCTTTGTTCAGTTTATCATAGCCGTTGAAGTATTCCTGTTAAACTTGGTGTTCACTTCTCTCTTTAATTTCATGAGATGGTGTTCAGTGCTTATGTGGTTTCAGGCTTCATAATACAGGTGTAAATGTATAAAATCATGTTAACTATTTTTCTTCTTATGAGGGTGTTAATCGTTTATTATGAGATTTCAAGGGAAAAGAAATCTCTATTTTTATACGAATTAAAAATTACGAATAAATCAAACGTATCATCATTTTTATGTGGGGGGGGGAGGAGGTGAAAATCCAAATCTATCACAGTTTTTCAGAAAAATAATATTTTCCTGGAAAAAATCAATACTTTCAAGAGCTTTATGATATATTTAATGTTGCCTCTAAAATTAACTATTTTGATTGCTTACTTTTTCAAATTTTATTTTTCAACAAAAAGTACTCTGTGGTAAATTCTTGTTTTTATACTTTCATCAGAACTAGATATATAAAATAAAACCTGTTTTGCATACACAAATATCCCCATTTTTTCTGATGCACAGGGGACGCCCTGTTCCCAATATTGGTCACGTATCCAATATTATAAGGCTATATTCACCTAAAAAAGTCTCACCAAAATGTACGTGACACCTATGGATTTCTCTTCTTGTTTTAACGACTTGTGGCCTTCTATATGAGAACATTTTTAGTGCTAGGATGTTAACGTATTGGAAATAAAAGAACCTCCCTTCTTCGGTGAAGACAAAGTGGTGATGTATCTAATGCCTCTATTTGTAAGTTATTTGGGAAGGGAGACAAGGAACAATGCTCCAATTTTCCACAATACCTGATGTTTTACTGTTGTATCTCTCATTTTCTTTCTTCACTAAACACCATAGATATTTTTTTGGACAATTAACCTAACCAATACGGAGACTAGGGGTCAACAAGGGTTCGGCCCGCCAACGATTAAATTAGTTTTATAATGATTGTCCAATTGCTAAAGACTGCTAAAGCTGTAGATTAAAAATAATAAAATATATTTATATAAAAACCTAAATATAATATTGGAACATGAATATTAAGTTGTATATTTGTAAATTTAATATAATGGAAACATGTTGGAGAGAGTAGAATGAGATTGAAATCATGTATATTCCGTGTTACTTCTTGAAGGAATATAATGCTATATTTTTGTAAAATTATTGATCCAAGTGCACTTAGCGAGACAATCATTTTAACATTTCAAGAATTATTTAGAAATAAATCATATATAATGTAACAGACCTTTTGAGAGGTCTCTATTAATGGTTAAGTCAAAAATAGTAATAGAATGCATATAAACACATGATAGGGATTATTGTGGCGTAAACCTGAAATCGTAAGGAAAAAAAAAAACTGTGTTTCGATGTTTGGCCAAACTATAAACTAGATCAATATATATTTTCCTTTAGGTTTAGCATTTTATTAGGCATGCATATTTGGCTGGTACGAAATACTTGTTTTTTTAATAGTAATATCGCGGGAAAGTTGAGAATTATAAATAAACCAAATAAATTCATATCATCCAA
This sequence comes from Halyomorpha halys, assembly GCF_000696795.3. NCBI lineage: Eukaryota > Metazoa > Arthropoda > Insecta > Hemiptera > Pentatomidae > Halyomorpha > Halyomorpha halys. The sequence continues at coordinate 1,314,181 of NW_027109400.1, forward strand.
TCGCACATAGCCTCTAAACATTGAATTTTTAAAATTTTACTCAGGTAGTTGTTTAAATTTTTTAACTTGCTACAATGTAAGTCTAATGTCTTTAGTTAATTAGTAGTTAAATGGATTAAAAATTAGAAAAAAACGTATTGTTTACGTCTATCAGATTCTTCCATTCCCATAATAATTTTTAAAATATTCCACATTTCAATTTAAAAAAATTAAGTTTTGAGAGAGTTTCGGCATTTTGCTCTTCTTTTTTTTGAGGATGTAGAACACAAATTTGAGTTTTCTCACCACAGCTTATCTCAAAAATTTAAATTAACCATACAAGTATGAAAAGAAGTATACTTTTTTGGTTTTTCTTCCACTGCATGGAATAAGCATGTATTTGTTAAATCATAGACCTATATTAAATTAATAAAAATTTCACACTCTATAATTTAATTCTTTATACTCTTAACTGAGCCACAAAGAGTTTCTGAACAATTGTTTTTTTTATTTATTCGAATTTAAAATTGTGTCGAATATATACAAGACATAAATTTGATGTAAGTTATATTACAATGTCATGATATTGTCTTATGGAGAATCTACCAATTGATAAAACTCTAATAATATTTATAAAGTAGAAAATATCGAGGCCATCTTCTTTTCAGATGCTCAGGCAATGAAGGGAAAAAGGATAGGAACAAGTAGGTTTGACTGGTTGGTTTATCATCGTAGGACAAATGGAATATTGATGGATAACTTTATTTATGACTAAGTAAGGATTTTACTAAGAATTTTATGTTGTAAGGATTATATACCAGAGGAATTTGAATACATAATTTAGTATAAAAATATATGTAGTTAAAAAAAAAGTTTATTATTTCTTTAAAATATGTGGGGAGAATCATACTTTTATGGCAAAGGAGACGACAATAAAAGAGGAGATATGAGAGAAGATGCCCTGCCTAGCTAATATTTCTAGATGTATTGTCATAAAAGGGCCTTTCTTCAGACTGAGAGCAGTTTGATGTTTCCTCCCGGCCGCATTCAGTTGACACTCTCCCTACTGGCCCCCCAATGCTGGCCAAACATATCAACACCCTTTCAGTCTTCTCTCAGGCTTATTATTTTTACACTGCTCTTACAATCACTGTTCTTTTAAGAGTAATCATATTGATTTTTTCTTTTAACTTGTAGTTTTTATGTTTTTCAGGGTTAAATGTACTAACCGAAAATGTGAATTAAGCATCTCAAAACATGTAATAAAAAATTATAAAGGTATATTTATGCTTCCCCTTTTAAGATTTTCTCCGTTCTTAAATTTTTTTTCTATTTGAAGTTTTCGTGTTTTTAGCCCTTTAAAATATAAGGATAGTAAGTTTTAAGTTAATTCTAAAACTTGATTATATTTACAAGTACTACATCTATTCCCCAAGAAAACACACATTTCGTTCTACTTTGTATGCAACCATAATCCATAACATTGGTGTTCAATGTAATGTGGTGTGTGGGCCAGACTACGTTGTGCACTGATATATAATATTAGTTCTTGTAAATGAATCTATTAAAAACCATTATTATTGGTTATATTGTTTAAATGTGGTAGAAAGCTATATGTGAATAGATTGTTTGAATTAGATTTGAGTGATCTATTTCTTCTTTTTTGGAGAGGGATTCAGTGAGTAAGGTCCTGTGCTGCCAACTCTTCATAGGTTGTAGCGGTACAGGTTTTCATTTCTTCGTTTTAAATATGTAAATTTTAGGTACCTATAGATGATTAGTGATGATTCCTTTCTAAGATAGGGCCGCCTTCCTTCGGGATCCTCTCTTGCAATATGTTGATAATTTACTAAAAAGGTGAAAAAGTGGGCACCTGTGAAGGAAAAACTTAAATCTGGTCTTACATGAAAAAGTGTGCCTTTTCCTTGTGAAGCAATGGAGATTGGAAAACTTTGCATTGTGTTGTTAACTTCTCAACTGACATCAATAGAGCATTGAACTCATACATTAACCCGGTATATGAGGTTAATGTTCGATCACTCTACAGTTTTAACCTACTCAAACCTGAAGCATATTTAACATATAGGATAAATTAAAAAAAAAATAAGGTGCATCAGCCAACTAAGAGTAGGAAACCCGTAGCATATTAAACTACACCACGGAAATAAAACCACCACTCTGTCCATTCTGCCAAAATTATTTCAATAATAGATTTTACCACATCCTCCCACATTGTTCCGCCTTTAAAGAAAATAGACAATATATCTTAAAGTGACCCATATCCATATCTTGCGACTTACAAAACATTGAAGATATATTGAACATTGATAGTGAAGCCAAATCGAACAGACTATATAATTTCATTGTGACAATATGTAATAAGTTTAATTTTGTATGTGACATAAATGGTTTTCAAGACCAATTAATATCTTTATTTATATCACGCTTTCGTTTATTTTAAAGAATTCTCATTATTTTAAGTTAAGTATAATGGAGCTATGAATATTATGTTAATAGTTGTGTATCCAATCTGTTTTGTTTTTGTTTATTGTTCTGTTACAAAGAACTTGTTTTATCTTTTGTTTATTTTTTTTGTAATGGAGCACTAGACTTAGGTTTTGTTTTATAATTGTATTTTGTGTTATGAATTTGTACAAGATTTTGTCTTTCACAAATAAAATCATATTTATCTATCATTGTGTTGTTGGCCGAAAGAGGTCAACACGTCACATCTCAGTGCCATAATTATTGATATATTCAGAATTGAATTAGTTCTGAAGTCATCTAGGCAGGAATCCTCAAACCTTATACAATGAATTGTCAAAATTATCCATTTAATACCTATCTTGAAACCCTGAGGTTCATTACAAGGGCTCAAGTGTAGACCTAGCTTTGATCAAGGTTGGAAATATCTCATCCAGAACTTTATCTCTTTCTCCCAATGCATTGGTCATTCTATAATCGTTGCTAAAGAGCCATCTGTTGGCTATCTATTTTTATTGGAACATTTTTAGTTTTTGTATGTGAGCCTATCTGTGAGTATCGATATCTTTGAAGAATATTTTCTATCTATGTGTCTATAAAGTGAATACATACAACTTAAAACACTTTTCTTCCATTTTATAAAGATATCATTTTTTTTCTTTATTAGTTTACTTTCGGTGTGATTATTTTGGTAATTTATTTACATTTATCTATTGGTTGAATATGAATATGCGTGCGGTGTTGTGTTTATATCATATTGTATAAACATACGCAGGTATATGTTTTAACCATATGCATGCATGTTTTATGTATATGATATCTATGAATTGTACGTTTCCCATCTTAGAACGGCTATTTTCAGATAGTACACTTATTCCTTTGTTGGTTGCTTAATTTACGATCCGTATTTTTGGTATTTTCTTATGTCTCCATTACTGCCATATAGCCTCAATGAGTTATATATTCTTTCCCTTACGTCTTACTGCAGACTGAAACTTCGGTGAATAACAAAGCAACGTAATAAAATTTGTTGTAATTTTAAAACCAATTTTTTTTTCTTTGTTGGAACTTGTAATAAACAAAGCGTTCTATTGGCTTTGCCCTAGCCCGTCAAGACGAATTGATGGGACCATATTTTACCCGAGTGTTGTAGGAATCATCTTTCATCTGTCAGCCCATCCTAAGAAGGATCGAGCTGGATGTTCACTCACTTGTTATATTTTCTACAAATCAGCTCAGAACATTTGTCTGTGAATTGTTCAATGCATTTTCTTTTGAAGTTTTGTTTCAGATTTGAAAATTATTTTAAAACAAACTGAAAAGTAATTTGTGATCAATTAAAATAACACCCAAATCAATAACAGTAAATACCAGGAAAAAAATATAAAGTTAATTCATTAAAATTTTATTTTGTAAAAATAAAGACTATATTATTATTATTTCTGAATCACGAATATTGAAATCATTCATAAAAGACAAAATATAGCTAAAAATGCCACTGAATTGCATTACTTTAACTAGTTTAACTACTTTAACTAAATTAAATAACAAGATAACATGCTTCACTAATAGTTTAGTTTGTATTTTTTTTTTTTTTTTTTTTATAGACGAGCTGTAGTTTAGTACGTTAAATGTGGCAAGTAGAGATTCTTGGCAAATGATTTTTTTTTTTATAAGTAACTAAACTTTCTCGTCATTTGCACGGCCTAGATTGGTAGCGAAGGATATAAAATTCGCGGGGGAGGTTATCATTTCAACTGTTTAAAAATAATGGAATCGATCCTACCTAGAAATTTTTTTACAAAAGTTATTTAAGGAATATGGATAAAATTATAGCAAATTTAACACATAAATACGGGTATATTTAGCACCTAGGGGCCGTTTACTTTTGCCAACAGTCTAGCGCGAAATCTAATTAACTGCTGAATATAAGTTCCATGAATAGCTTTATGATATAATCTGTCATATAATTAATATTTCATTATATCTTAATGTTTTTCCTAATTCGAGAGATCTTCATTTCCATGTCTTTATACAGAATTGACCAATTTTATTTTTTCCCTCAAAAATAATTTGTTGAATAAACTTTGCAAAGAAACTTATTGTTAGTGAGATAAGCGTTCTTCGTACTATTGTTATTATTGCAATTATTTTCTTTCAAAGCTTCTTCGACATTTTTGAATTTGACTAAATTTCTACGAGTCAGATTGTTTGCGTCGGTTGCTATTAGATAAAGCCTCTGGCTTTATTAGAGATCTAGGTAATTGCCATGGTTACATGAAGATAATGACCCATGTATCATTCTATTCACTACTGTGCCACTTTTCATGATTACATTTAGGAAACTATTTTTTATTTTTTTAATTAAATTTTGTTAATAATTCAGACGAATATTAATTTATTTAAAAGACCTTTTTTTAATAATTGACATTTTGCTTAATGCAATGGTTTTAGTCATTCAGGTTATACAAAATTTAAAAGTTTCGAAAAACTGATTAAAATTAATTTAATTCAAAATTAAAATTAATATTAAATTTAAGTAAAAATAAAATAAAAACACATTCCCACCTATATACATGTGTCCATTCTGCAGGGAAACTCCGAGCTACGACTTTCCACTCCTTGTAGAAAGCAAGACAGGGCTCCAAGAGATCCCAGCGCTTTTCTCTCAGACACGTCAGTGATATTGAGGACCAGTACACTCTGGGTGAGAGCGCTTGAATCAGAAATCTAATAATAATAAGTAGAGTACTAATACTAAATAAGTACTACTAATCGTACAGTAATCAGTCACCATTTCCATGCAATTAGGAAAATTTCTAGTATAGTCTACGTCTTAATGCAATAGTAACCTATTACAAAAATTGGACTTTTGGAGATTTAATAAAATTTTAAAATCTCGAAGAAGCTTTGAAATAAAATAATTGCAAAAATAATATTGGTATGAATCTTCAGAATCAAATATAAAAAGAAATTTTAATATACGTGAAAATGAATAGGTGTAACAAGACATTGGAGTATTTTTATGAGTATTGAAATTATACTATCTGTACAAATAATAAAATACCTATAGAAAAGTGTGAGAAGGAGAAGAAAGATAAAAAAATGAAAGGTTGAAGCGGAATGTGATTGGTATGACAGGAATGGTAAAACGATTGAAGTGATGGCAGTAAAAGAACTTTTTTTTTTTTGGAGCTAACAGAGTGTAGAGGTAACTGAGTTTATGTGCTGAAGCGAAAGGTTGAACCGTTGTTTAGTGTTTGATAATGAAGTTCAAGTATTTCTTTAATTTGTGAACTAGTTTTCCTTTTTCTTGATTTACAACATAAAGCAATCATATAAAGTTTTGTTAGTAATGTACACTTGTACAATATTATCAGTTTTACATATTCTATTATTCATAACAACGTTATTTAAAATAACGCATTAGTAATTTAGTTTGTCTTTCAAACGGCTTTCTATAAATTTGAAAAAGAAGAATTTAAGAAATATGAAATGTGGGAAACAAATGAAATCAGCAAGAAAATAGACAAAATCCAGTATTATTTCACTTAAAATGTTTCCTTTATGGTCTTTGATTTTTTTGTAAAACAAATACGTCTCCAACAAGCCATACGAACTTACGAATGGATTGCGGCCATTGAAACGGTACGGAATAGTACAAGCCAGTCTATGTTAACCAATTATACCCGTAGATATAAAATAAAATGTTTGAGAGTCATTTCTTTATTTGAAACTAATTGGTCTCCATTATTAATGATTAAATCTAAAAGATATTGGAAAAGTGAAGTTCAGATATTCAACAGTTTGAACGAGTAGCGTTTGATATTGATAAAATTGTGAGGAATTATGATTTCTTTCGTGAACTCAGGACATTAGCAGAAGGGTCAAATATCCCCAAAAAAATTATGATTACTAATTTATATGAAAAATCAGATATAATTTTCTCAAAAATCGCTGAAAACAAATCTTAATTGAATTTTCCTCAGCAAAAATATTGTTGACTTTGTAATGTAGACCTGGATTGGATTTTGATTTTAGTCATTTTAATACATTTCAAACAATCAAAAACGTTTGTTCTAAGTCTTCATGAAAAAACAAAGCGATTGGTATATAATAACTATTGAATATTTGCTATCATATTGATCATGATCAAAATAAGATAATATAAACAAATTTAAAATTATATAAAATATTATTTTTCTTGGCTCCTAAGGCGCACTGGCAAAATCCCTGGAACACTTCTAATATATTTCGAACTTGTGTCGCCAACAACAGTTTCACTGAAATCGGTGACACCATGTGCGTAACCTCTGGGCCGTCTGTAACTCAGGTTGTTAGGCACAGGTCTAACCTATCTGAAAGGTTTTTACGGTTCAAATACGGCCTAGGACGTTGACTTATTTATTATTGAGTGGCAGTCCAGCAAAATGAAAAACTTTACCACCCACCATGATTAGATTAGTTGGTCACCTGTAGATAACTCCTCCCCCTTATGTCAGAAAGAACCAGGAAGGGGGTGATAGTAAAAACAAAATGCGCCTAACCTCAACTTATTGGGATATAAAATCAACCACAGTC
>NW_027109400.1:1321274-1329446 GCF_000696795.3 Halyomorpha halys
TTTTCTGAGTCACTTTTTAAAAAGTATTTATTAGTTTCATTTATAAGGACATTTATTACAATTCGGAGATATATTCGTTTGAGATTGAAATATTATAAATAACATAAGCTTTGTTATAATAGATTTAAAAATGGAAATCTGGCCATTTGGCTGATCCTGTTTTGTGGAAAACTGAACATTTAATTGTTAATGCTTGGGGCTTAGTACGCCATATTTATGCTCGACTGGAGGATTACATCAAGCGCGTGAGAGCTTAGCTGGGTTTTAATTTTAGAAAGCTTAACTTCGGAAAACTTTTTGAAATAATTCTATAACAAAGGTACCTCAAATAATTATGAACCTTTCTCTATTTAAGGAATTTGATATTATGCAGAAACATTGTATAAATGTGACTTTGATATATTAGGTTAGAATTATAAGTTACTACCGTTTTTTATCAGACATTTATTTTACTCTGATTAAATAAATAAATAAATAAATTATATTAATTTATTATGCATTTACCACTATTATCTACTATAACCTTCTTTCTGTTTCCTGGCAGTTTGTCAATTCCTTCCTTTTAAAATGAGGTTGGTTTGGACTGGAAGACGTTTTCGACAACTTGCCTGACTTGCACTTCAGAATTGCGTTTTCCCATTCAAATACACTCCAGAGATTTTAAAAAACAGTTAAACGTAACGTGTATCACACAACAGTTACAAAAGGCCATGTGAAGCCTCGTCTATATAGTGAAAACAAAAACCTGTTGTAATGATAACTCATAGCGGTATGATATGAACAATAGTTTGCACATAGCTGCATTAGAAGTTGTGATTTCACGAATTATGTATCGACCAAAAAGTTTTTTTTTTACATTTGTATAAAAAAGAATTTAACTGAATTTTTTTAGTGTACTAAAATTAATCATTTCTGGTTGGTTCTGATTTCACAGGCCTTTTTTATTATAACTTTTAATCAATTTGTTGAGTCTGTTCTGATTTTTCCACTGTTATATTGTCAAGAAATGTTTCTTCATCATGAATTTATATTTTATTGAAACTTTCAATTGTATGTACACAAAATAATCTAGTAAATATGATATTAGATTTAACAATAGCATGATATAAACATGTAGAAATGTTATTAGATAACTACCACTCTAATATTATTTCTAGATTAGAAGGTCACGAGGCCATCTTCAATTCATGTGCCTCGGAGGAATAGAAGAGGAAGCCAGGTTAGAAACTAGTAGGTTTGGGTGGGTAAAGAGTTTAGAATGGAACGATCGATATCTGGTTCGATAATGAAAAATCAAAATATTCAGGGATAAGTTCACTTTTGTGTATTCTCCCAATTTTTACTATCACTTTAATTCCCAGAAAAAAAACAAAACTAAATTCCATTGAAAAAACCTTGGGTTAAAGGATACAGTGGAAAATTTAGTTTTTTTAATTTAGTGCTAGCCCGGAACTTAAGGACCATCTGATAACGGACAGCTGATAACAAACTTATTAAAAGATTTCGACTCCACGCATTCGCGTCGTAAGCCATATAAATAAATTAATGTCATTACCAATAGGAAAAATCATGTCGCTGCCACGCCCAAATTTTTATTGATAATTTCTATAGATATAATTAAGAATCTTAATCCAGTCATTCATGAAAAGGGTTGTTACCATTAACACATACAAATATTTATTAAATTTATAAAATACCAATAATTATTGTTGTACAAAATTTTAAAAAATGTTTTGTTTTTTTTACCAATAGGCTCCAAATATATACAATCCATGATTAGCGCGATTTTATTTTTAAAAAAACTAGATTCAAACCATTAGTAATTTTCCGCGTTTCTGAAAATTTTAATTTAAATTTATTTATAGTAATGATAGTGTTTAAGATGTCATTTTACAATAAGTTTAATTTTTTTTTCTATTTAGTTATCATTTAATTTATATATTTGTAAATATGGTATGAATATGCTCTATTATCTTTATTACTGTTGTCTATAAATATATGACAGAATGTAACATTATCACAAAGTAAAATAAAATTATAGTTAAAATTATTAAGTTTATATCACGATAGCAATCCGTTATTTGAGATACATCTTTCCAAGTTCCAAAAGTTTAAACTCAATTTTTTTTAATCACAAAATTTGTTTATTTCTCAGAAATTAATTAATTAAGTACGAACGTGCATGCTCTAGATATTTAATTATGTTTGAATCGGCAGTTTTTATTTAAGTTCAAATTCGAGGAATTTCTACTTTCGTTTAATTAAACGATACTTTAAGGCCTGAAATACTTTTTAAAAAGAAGATTGGTACCAATAAAACTTTAATTATTTCTACGTAATTGCGCTGTTGGTTTGGTGTTATTATAACTACGTTTATAATTCATATTGTAAGGAAGATAAAAAAAAAAAAAATCAGTTTTTTTAATATAACAGCTTTGTTTTTAAGTCTATCATGTAAAGTTGTCGTGTTGGATAAGCAATGTATCAAAGTCTGAAACGTAAATAGGATAATTTAAGTTTCGATTTTAAGGACACGTTTTAATAGGGTTTAATGATTTTTTTCTACTTAGCGGTTTTTAGTGAAATTCTCATTAAAAACAAACATTTATTATACTTTCACATTATTTTACTGTTAGATTTGTAAAATACTTAAGTAATTAAAAATAAACAAAACAGAACTTTTTCCTTACATTATCAATTGAGAGGCTTTCATTTCATCATCACCTACCTTTAAAAAAACAACAAAAAAGTTTTTTTTTTTAAAATTATTTTTCTAAACATACTGTGCAAGCACAGTTCAATAAATAACCGGAGTTTATGGAGAAGACAGTTCGGCTAAGCGTTACAGCTTAAGAGGAAAAGTTAAATTGAGATCCGGGCCTTTGGTCAGGGTCGTTAACGGAATAGTATTAGTGAGGACGGGTTCAATATTTTTGTTTGGAAAAATAAATGCTCTATCAAAGACAAATAATATCCTGTATACGATAAGTTATAATATATAATATATTAATATATCAAATCGGTATAAAGAAGTTTGTTCACAAATAATAAATATCTACATTTTGTCAAAAAGTCGGGAAATGCGTAAGAGTATAAGACAAATATACAAAAACAAAGATTTACTTCACGCATCCAATCCTTACATCCAAATCCAAAATCCTGTGTAAAATCCTTGTTGCTCCTCATTACGTTACAAAAAACTCATTCACAAAGACCTTAACATCCCATTCGTTGCAGATTTGGCCAAAAACATATATGCGTCTTTTCATTCCAAACTCCTTAACCACCCTAACCCATTAATACTTAATCTTTCATCCTTAACAATCCCTGATAATCCTCCGAGGTGTCTGAAAAGAAGATGGCCACGGGACCTTCTAATTTAAATTAATGTTTGAACTACCATCAATGGGTGTTCCTTCCCAAGATTTCCAAGTGTAAATGAAACATACAACATATTTACTTATTGTATTATTTTGTACAGTTGTAAATTACATTAAATAAATTAATAAAAAAAAATAAAAAAGAGTGGAACGGAAAAATATGAAGAAAATGAGGTTGTTGAGACGAATGAGGGTAAGTAGATTGGAAACTGCTATCCAAAGAGGATTTGGTGGATGGAGGAGTGTGTAGATCTAGGATGCAGAGGAAAATGAGAGATTGGGACCCAAATAATGACCTCTGTCTTACAGTGGAAAAAAGGCTATTTTAGCACCAAAATTTTGAATATTTTAGATTTAAATGGAAGTTGCTTGTATAAAAACTAGACAAGAGGGTGATGTTGAAAGATTGGCCTAGATTGTTTACATTAAGAATTCAGCGAGAGAGTTAGAGCAAAAATCATCGTAGAATCCTCGTATTTTCCATCATTACTTGTTTCTTAATCAAATAGTATGAATTTTATGCTCAAACGGATGATACTGGATGTACATAACTATAAATAAAATTTCGCTCGAGTCTGAATTAAAGCAATTCGCATTCTTAACCGACTTAAAAAGGGGAACAATAATTTTTATACACCAGTGGCTAAAACAAATATATAGTTAATTTTTACCCCGTGTAAGTAAAAATATGATTAGAATTTATTTAAATCACTAAGGGTAGTTTAAAGTGTCTTCTTCTATTCATAAGATATAATTTCATGGAAGAAAAAAGTAGTAAGTACTACTTTACCTGCAGCATTTTCGTGTGAAGAAGTAAAAGAGAGTCTCAATACATGAGCCAACGTCCAAACTAAAAGATAGTGTGGCTCTACACTTCCCAATATCCTCTTCACTATTTAATCCTATTTTCTGGTCCATTTATTTTGCTCACAAATAATAAAAAAACCTTTTACCAGGCAGGTCAGAATAGAGTTATTAGATTCCACAAAGTGGAGTGATATGTACGCATACATTTATAGGATGTTATGTATACTCAATCAAGATCATTCAATTCTGCGTCATTTGAGCACTAAAACGTATTAATTTGTTCTAATTGTACACATACTAATAAAACACAAGGTGCCATGAAAAAAATAAATAATTTGCATGTTTTAAATGTATGAAAACGGTTAATAATAGGAGGGACATTTGTAATGTCGGTAGTTGTCAATTTCCAGAAGTGCACTCGAACGAATTTTAAAATGTTAGTTAATAGGCGCCTTCGTAAATCAGAATTCTTTTATATTTTCAAAACTAAAATTAAATTAAATTTGTACCGCTACAGGGGTTACCCCTGACAATCTTGAAGAGTCAGGGGTTCAGTACTTTGTAAGGGAGTATTATTACTAGACCAGCGGTTGTGCAAGGAGGTGATTTGGTCACAATCACGCTCGACCACCAGATATATACTCAATTAAGGGTTGCCCAATTTAAGAGGCTGGGTGGACCCCAGGAGGGCTCCAGAACCCACAGGAGTCGACTCACGACTACAGTGTAACAGAAAACAATATTCTGCCCAGCCAGATACGAACTCGGGTCCTTGGATTTAGTGGAGGCCAAACCCCGCGGCTACCCGCACCCCATATTTAAAACTGAGGATCCTAATTATAAAAGCAGATTGGTTACTATACTAAGCCAATTTTGATTTTGTAATTTCCACGAAGCTGTATTTTTTTGGTTTCGATTTTTTAGCTACTGTTCACATGTCCAAAACTGCGGCCAAACTCACGATGGAGTCTAGCTGAAGCCTTTGCTGAGAAAGAACGTCGGCTAGGATTAGATCCCCAAACAATTTGCATCATGCCCCTTACCTTATTGCTGAAGTAAACATACAAACTAATGTTTTGAACTTTATAATACTCTAAAACGTTTCAAATACTCAATTTTCATATTTATTGAATTAAATTTGTCTCTGTATGTTATTACAATACCATCGCAAATATGATTTTTTCCCTTATCATTAATTATGCAATATGCAATACTAAGAGACTGAGCATTATTAAACATCCCAATTTCCCGTTGAGTATACAATTTCCATTGTAATATTAATTGTCAGTCAGGATAATATGAGAAAGTTGACTTACTAGTTGATCATAGTTGAACGGCTTGCAGGCCTTGGCCTGTGTTGTGGAGATATTTTCATTATCTCCCTCTGTCGGTAGTTCGAAGATTGGATGCCAGGAGTTTATGTAGATAACTTTGCCTCTCTTCTATCAGAAATTCTTACAAAAACAATATTGAGGATTCCCTTTAATTATTTCTACTTCTTCAACGAAAGCGTCGTATTTTGAGTATCTCTCGTTGGTCGTGGTTTAATAACAAGGGAATGTTGTAGATTCACTACATGATCTTCGTGGAAAGTTGAAGAAATTTTCATGTGGACTAGTCTTAGTTGCAATAAGCGTAAGGGATCTGAGGAAGTCTAGAGATTCAGGCAGAAAGTTTGCTATTTACGTGAACCATCAACGGATTTTTATAGAAAAAAAAAGCAAAATGAAAATTTTATTTTAATAAATAAATATATATATATTTACCACAATTTAATAATTTTCTCGGTTCCAAAATTATTAATGGAAAGCTATAAATGGCATGGACAGCAGTATCACCGCTTTCCGTGGGAATGATTGCTGAGAGAGGTTGGAGCCGAAGGATTACGTTACTGTTGCTTCAATAAATAATTTGGACGTAATAAACCTCTATTATTGTTATTTTCTTTATCATTTCTTAGGAACCTCCTATATACTTATGTTTTTATCGTGACTAAAAATTTAATATAATAGTAGTTACTGGTCGAAATGAATGTATTGAAATGATGTATATTAAACAACATTTTATAAATGAGATTTTTTAAAATTTTAACACACTGAATGGTCGAAATGTTTTTTTATTGATAAACCAAATGTATTATATGAGGTTCACTATACATAAATGTAATGCAAACCTCCTAAAGTATGCCAAGAAAAGAACTTACTTCGTTTAATAAAGTAGAAGTAGTTCAGAATAAAATATCATTTTGAAAAAAGAGAAAAAAAGTGTGGCCACAGGTAGCAGCTGGGTAAAGATGGAGAGGGTCTGCGAAGGAGCAATCTGTATGAAAATGGCCTGGAAGGTTTTAAATGGAGGACACCGTCTTTTGGTCCTAGAGTTCCCTACCATACTTTTTCATATTGATTTTAGAGCTTTTACCAGATCATCTTTCATATTATATCTTAAAAATGATTGAACGAAAAAAAAATTGAACATGTCTTAGTTCAAACTAGTCAACTGGTGTATATTTATTTTTTATTCTTGTTGATAAAAACATAAAACAAAAGACAGTAGGAATAAAGAATATGACAAGCTATTCGAACTCAATTTTTCATGAGAGCAGTTTCGAAAAATCCGTAATCATTGATATCTGAAAAATTAAAAAAAACAACGTTAAATTGAAAAATATTAAAAAACCGTCTACGGTATAAACCCATCCTTTTTAAGTGGCAGAATGTTACCTTCCCCTTAATACTGACGCCCCTTGCAAGTTTGCGACCCATTCGTGTGTGCGAGTAAACGTATAGAAAATGTGTTAATTTATTTTTTGAAGAGCCTTGAATTTTGTTAGGGTGTGTAAGAAATTGAACTACTATAACAAGTTTCATTATTAATTATTACTTTATTATCAACTCAGCAATATAATTAAGAAGAAATGAAATAACTCTGTCACTTAGAACGGATAGGTTCATTATTATTAGGGTTTTTATTATCAAATAATTTAGTAAATTATTTTTATTCATCAAATATGAATGAAATCTCGACAAGCTCTCCTATTAAATCTAAATATCAAAATCAAGTTTGCTTGAATGGAAGACGGATATAGGCAGAATTAGGTACAGGTTGGAGTACATGAGATAATTTGGTTATCACTAAGGCAGGGCAGACTAAGTCACGGTTGACAGAGCAATTTCTCGATTATGTTTCAGGAAGAAGGAGGCCAGTTCCCCCCAGACGTGACCCAGAACAAGCAGGAAGTCACCTTCTACCCAAAAGCTCCTGTATCGACGACCACTTCCGTCTCAACCACATCTGGTGAGTCTTTACGTATTTTTTCTCTAGTTATATAAGATTTTTTAATAATGGGAAATAAAAAAAAAATTAAATGAATAACAATAAAAATGTTCTATCAGTCTTCTCAGATTAAATGCACACATATAATTCAAGTGGTTACAGTTAAAGGTTTTAGGGATCAATTTATCAACATTAAGGAAAGAAAAAAAATATCATTATAGTTTCATGTAGATTGGAACATTAGTATAACAAATCTCATAGCATTTTAAAAGAACCGGTGTTTTTAGAGGGATTCGTCATATCCAAGTTTAGAAACCTCAAATTTCATTATATTTACATTAAAACACTTATTTATTTATTTTTTTATTGGCGTGACAGACCGTGGAGATCCAAAGCGTTTCCTGACGTGATTATCATAGTGTGGGTCCGTCACTCCCACGCCTATTTTTGTGAGTGCCACCCATTGGCTGACGGGCCTCACAAATGCCCGTGGGGAGATTTTGGGTGAGTATTGCGTAATTTTATACTTAAAATCTTGGGTAGGGCCGAGCTCGAACTCACAATCTATCGGTTAGCAGACAGGCGTGTTACCACGCTGCTACCGTTACCCCCACTTATTTATTAATCGCTGTATTAATATGTGTGATATTTGAAAGTATCAGCAGATTGTAATAGACATATTAAATAGTCTTAATTTGGAAAAAAAAAAGTA
>NW_027109400.1:1330986-1335974 GCF_000696795.3 Halyomorpha halys
GTTTCCTGGCGGCTTTTGGGGTTCAGGGTATCATTTTAACTATTGATAATTTCCATGGGTCAGGAAAATATGTGGAACGGAGTACGGCGTTATATATGTAGGCAAGGAATAAGATAGCTTTCTGGGGAAGAAGTTTTATAACGTGGGATATTATTAGATCGTGTCCAGGACCTTTGCGGGTAGGTAATCTTTGCATGATACTAGATATCTCTGCAGGATGAAATACTTTAGGTGGGAGGGTCATTTGGAGCGGAATATTTAGTTCTGCTTCAATACATTCAAAGTGAATTGGGTTAAGGATATCAGGATATGGAATAAAGGTTTTAGAAAGGTTTCCGAATGTTTGTAATGTTTCTTCATCTGTTCTGGTCCAGGTTTGGGATTTGGTGAGAGGTGGGTGGTAAAAGTCTTTGATATTGACCAGTTTTGTTGGTGGTCCTCCATAATGATTTGTCAGTAGTTGTAAGATTTTCAAAGTTAAATAAATTTTGAATTTTTTATCTTCTTTTGAATATTTACTTTCTTTTTACTTTTAATTTGTTAGTCAATCTGGTAGAATACGTTTTGCCAGTTGGGTATCTGGTCCTATGCCACTTCGATCTTGCTGTAGCTTTTTCCCTTAATCAGATACGAATATGCTGTGGCAGGTTAGTTTGTTTATTGTTATTAATTCTATTAGTCGATGTGCTGTCAGTTGTACTTGTTCTTATTGATGATGTGAGTTTTTCAATAGCTTTGTCAATGTTTTATTTTCTCTTTATTCGAATGTTTAATTCCAGTTTAGTTTCCAGGTCACATTTAAATTTGGCCCAGTCAACACTTTCTGTTACTGGACTATGATCTGATGAAAGGTCGTCCTGAAATTCAACAATGGGCTAGTAGTGAGATATGCGGAGCTGGGGTATGAGGAGTTGTTTCGGTTTTCAATGGTAGTAAGGACGAGGAGTTGGTTGGAGCAGCTGGTCGAGATGGAACTAGGAGTGGATGTGGTGGCGTCAATTTTACCTGTTAGGGTCGATGTTGGGGAGGTTTTTGATGATTTGGAGGTTGAGACTGAGCATGAGAGGTCAGGGGCTTAGGTTGAGAAGTCTGAGGCTCCTGACGTCGAGGTTGATTTTTCTTGATTGTGATTCCGGAGTCCTGGTTAAGAAATCATGATAATTTATATGCTTTTATATAATTGGGATTGTATCCAAAATGATAAATTATCATTATTTCTTATAGTTTCGTTTATTTAGCTTTTTGTATTTCATTATTATAAGTTCGGCCTGATGGGCCTCGCAATTAGGTTTTCTTTTAAAAATTAATAAGTTGAGGGTTTAGTCTTGTGCTAAAAATACATTCCTTACGATGAAAAGAAAGTATAAAGATTTATTAAGAAGTAATAATAATAAATTTATAATTGAAGAATAAAAATGTAAAAAAATATAGAATTAATAACTTCCACATCCAACGCATACATTTGTGATCCAATTAGACAAAACCAACCATGTAATATTCATTTGATATGAAATTTAATTAAAAATTTGTTGCTATTTTATATTCATAAAGATAATTTGATACACTCAAAGGTTATTAAAGTGTGAATATGAAACTATTTTTTTTTCTTGCGAAACCGATACCTCATCAGATTAGTATAATATTATGACAAAAAAATAATTGGTTTGAAAATTAATTAAATAAAGAATCAATTATATTTCAATCTAACCATTTTAATAGCCTGCTTCAATAAGAAGATTATATTAAATAATAACCCCCAGATTCATTATGGTTATTAAATTATAGTCATCTAAAAAAAATAATGATTTCATTAAAAAAAAATTGAGAATAATAATAAAAAAGGAAATAATTTAGTTAAGAATGTTTTAAAAAATATTTATTTATAACTATTAATTACATCTATATTTTTAATTATTATAAAACAGTTTTACTTTCTAACGTGTTATGACGGATTTCATGTTTGATATTACTTAAATAAAATAAGAAATAACTTTATTTACTTTATACGTTATTTAACTTAAATAAATGCTAAATAAAGTAAATTAGAGATTTTTTTAAAATAATTAATTTATTGTTATTTACTAGTGTATAAAAATATATACAACAAGTCAAATTTCTGTAGGTGACATAGTTACATGATACAAACATGTGGAGAATCTACCCATTGATAGAACTCCAATAACATTTCTAGAGGAGAAGATCTCGAGGCCATCTTCTTTTCAGACGCCTTGGTGGATTATTTGGTTATGAAGAAGAAGCCAGGGTGATTGGAAAGTTTATCATGGAAGGAATGGTATCTGGTCCTGGCTAAATCGGCAACATACAGGACATTGAGGTCCTGATGGATTAGTTGGTTTGTGACAAAATAAGAAGCACTTAGGATTTTGGACTGTAAGGATTGGATTCGGGAGGAATTTGATGGTTTAATGGAGCCCCAAAGCTCAACTCCGTATGTTCAGGTAGGCCTTATAATAGTCATGTAGATCAGTCTTTTGTAATGGATTGACAGTTTAGACCGTTTGTCTAGTAAATGTTGTAATAGTCGGAATCGACGACCAGTTTCTTGTCTCTTTAGTCTTGTTTGAGGATTCCACGTCAGTCGTTTGTCCAGATGTAGTCCTAAGTAACGGATCTGTTCGACAGGTGTGGTATTAATAAAGGATACGTAGGGCAAGAGGTCATGGGTTTACGACGAAGAGAGAAAATTAAATTTTAAAAAATAATTTTCAAAGAGCGATTTATAAAATCGGAAAAAAAAGTTGGTACAAAACATGATAATCAGTGTATTTTTGTGGGGTCAATGTATTCCAATATTCAAAGGATTTCCTTTTAACATTCATCTATAAATATACGATATTTTTTTCTCGAAAGTAATTACCTTTTTCGCTGTGGACTATTAAGACCAGACCTTCACCTATAACAACATGTACGATTGACATAAAATAATTAGGAAGTCATGTTCATTCATGAATTATTGTTGATTCAATGAACAATGACAATAGTTTTGGTTGTTTTCTATGTTTTAGATTAAATCGATTTACTTTAGCTAACTAAACTTGAACTCATTACTTTATAGAAAAAATAAATGCAAAAAAAACATTTTTCACCAGTGAAACACTTTTTTATATTTCTACATTTGATTTTGTTTGTTTACTTATAAAATGTAAAACAAAATTATTTTTAATAAAATTTCTTTATAATTGTCCACTTATTTTTATTATCAGAGTATTGATAATTTAATGAACAAACTTTTGTTTCATTCAAACCTTATTTAGTTTATACTATTCTGAAATTTAA
Organism: Halyomorpha halys; assembly: GCF_000696795.3. Lineage (NCBI taxonomy): Eukaryota > Metazoa > Arthropoda > Insecta > Hemiptera > Pentatomidae > Halyomorpha > Halyomorpha halys. The sequence continues at coordinate 1,334,284 of NW_027109400.1, forward strand.
AATACAGTATCAATTTTTTCATAGAAGTATATAAGAAACCTTTTATGAAAAAAAATTGTTTTTATTGAACTGTTAACTTTAAACTGTTTAAATTAACTTGGTCTTGATACTTTATGGATGGTTATAACGTTTTTATATTCAATTTTCCACCGTTATGAATAGGACTCTAGAATTAGATTTTAGCTAGGACTCTAGAATTAGACCTTTTAATAGACGGGCCTTAGTCGTCTGTTAAACAGTTTTATTGACTATCCTTCCAATAATAATTATTTCCAAAAGATCACTCCGTTGTCTATCTTCTAACTCGGTAGGAATGAGCTCTTCGGTTATTGATCTGAGTTACCCATTCCATCGTTTCCTTTCCGTAAAATGTAGCACGCCTAATTAAATTTTCACAGACCTGAGGCTAGTTAATTCATAGCGTGGTAAAGTTACCTCTTGATAATGACGTTAGAGGTGTTCAGCCTTTTGGTATTGTGTTCATTGCGCGACAATAATGCCTTGTTATTTTGCATCATCTTTTGTAATGGGTATTCCTTAGTGAATATTTCATAAATCATCATATATTTAAATATATGATGATTTATAAATCATAAAATGATTGATAAATCATCATATAATTTCGGTATCTATAAATGATTTTTATTTAAACTCAAAAGTAAAAAAGAAACATTAATATTTCTGAAAAAATATATATATTAAATCTATATACTTATGATTTCGGCATTGTCCTAAGATACGACAATAAAGCCTTGTAACTCAGTATCATATTTTTTAAAGCATATTCCTTGGTATATATTTAATAAATATTTATACATTTACATCATATAATTATGATATCTATAAATAATTTGTATTTACATTCTAAAGTAAACAACTATTAATGTTTCTAAAACAAAATGTATATATTATCTTAATATTTGTGATTTCGGCATTGAGTTAAATGAACGGCAATAAAGCCTTGTTATTCTGCATCATATTTGATAAATTTTTATATTTTTTCTGCATATGTTATGGTATCTAGTACATGATCAATATTCACATCTAAAAGTAAAACAAGACCGGATACTCAAGATTTCGAATTACTATTAAACATATTACTTATTATCTGCCAGTATGGGACCATTGATCTTGAAAAAATCTTTTTATAATTAAAAGAGGAGGAAATAATAGCCTATTATTCTTGAGATTCTACCAATAAATTAATGAATCATGAATGAATTAAATTTTTGATCCTTTGTAAATCTTTACAAGAAAAGGAATTAGCAGTCATTATGTATTTTGGTTCTCAACTGATTATAATTATCTTGGAGAGATTGTATAAACTTGAACAACAATAAAACCACACAGCCTAAACAGTGTTATAGTAAATGAAAATATTTACGATTATATCGACTCAAACACATAGAATCTTTTCCCCTCCAATCTTTGTTAATATTACAATTGAAGTTATTAAATACATTAAAAAAAAATCTGTATCATTACAACCCAAGAAGGGTTAGGTTAGCGCATGTTAGTAATAACGGTTGGGCAAGGAGGTGATTTGGTTGACCGATAGATTTTTATCCTACTTAGATTACCACATTTTATCATAATTGGTGGACTGCGGCGAGCTACTAAACCCTCAAGGCTAGCTCACGGCTACAGCTAAACAAAAAATAATTATAATATAATTAAATCTAAATGTCCTT
>NW_027109400.1:1336024-1340164 GCF_000696795.3 Halyomorpha halys
CTTCCTACGCCCGTAATTAAATTAATATCTTCTGGTATCACATAGAATTGGTGTTATTGTGTTTTTATTCTGCATTTAACGGCAAATATATTTTTGTATATAAATTTAAATTGCTCCCGACAAAGCTTAACTTCTCAGAAGTTTAAATAAAATCAGATATGTTTAAACTTCCTCTGTTACAACTAAAGAGTAATTCCTGCAATGTTCAACTAGTTTGTATATTACAAAATAATTAAAAGAAAGGTAAAGCTCTAATGTGGTTTTGGCGTGATGGGGAAATCTCGCTGAGGGCATGAAGTAGATTAGAACTCTATTAAAGTCGAACTCAAGTTGGAAGGAATCTCATCTGCTCTAGACAATAAGAGTCTTCCCTCAACTCATTTGGGTGAGTTTATGCTTCCAATCCAACAGATATAATATTCAACAACGAATGTTTAAGTAATTTTGTGACTAAGTGTTGAATCATTTATAAGCAATTGAAGTATTAAATGTTTTAATAGTGTAAGTGAATTATTAACAAATAGTACAAGAGTCGGGAAGAAATAAAGGCAGTTGTTTCACCCCAATTTTTTATTACTTTAATGAAAACTATGTATAATTACTAGTCAAAACTGATTAGTCTGCCAAGTATAGGTAGGGGGAATAAAAAATGACGCCTGTTTCAAAACCTTAAAAAACATTAATTTTTCATTAGGAGCTCTATATCTTGAAAACTACCAACAACGCTAAAAAATCTAAAAAAAAAATTATTTAAAAGAGAGTAAATTTTCTGAAATGAGCCCTATTAGACCTCAGACCTAACAGTTCATAAAAATCCACTGAAAGATTTGTAGTTAGTGAATTTATATTGAGAAATCTATATCTCAGGAATTAAGTGACGTATAGATGTCAATTAGCGCTCAAATTAAAGCTAGTTTAATGGAATATAAATAAGTTTATGACCTTTACCCTCGTAGAAATAGTAGTTTCCATGATATTTGCTAAAATAAATTGATTTATAGCTGTTCGAACAATAAGTTTGAGTTTTTAAAAACATTATTTCGGAAACCATAAGACGTACAGATGTCTGTCAGCACTCAAAGTAAAGCTAGTTAAATTTAGTACAAAATAGTTTATAACATTTATCTTTGTAAGAGTAGTAGTTTTTATGATATTTGACAAAATAAATTCACAAACTGTTAATTTCTAGTTGTTCGTATAAAATGTTTGATTTTTGAAAAACATTATTTCGGAAACCATAGGACGTACAGATGTCTGTCAGCACTCAAATTAAAGCTAGTTAAATGTACTACAAAATAGTTTATAACATTTATCTTTGTAAGAGTAGTAGTTTTTATGATATTTGACAAAATAAATTAACAAACTGTTAATTTCTAGTTGTTCGTATAAAATGTTTGATTTTTTAAAAAAAATATATCTCAAGATCCATCAGACGCACATATGTCTGCCAGCACTCAATATAAAGGAAATTTAACTTACTATAAAGTAGTCTATTACACTTATCTTCGTAGGGATAGTAGTTGTTATGATATTCTTATATGAATATAAGTTAGGCAAAAGAAAATTTGTCCGAACAACTATAAATCAATTTATTTTAGGAAATATCATAAAAACTAATACTCCTATGACGATAAACGTCATAAACAACTCCATAGCACATTAAACTAGCTTTAATTTGAGTGCTAATATACATCTGTACGTCAAATGGTTTTTGAGATATAGATTTTCAAAATAAATTCACTAACTACTGATCTTTCAGTACGTTCTGTACATAATTTTTATGGAATATTGTTTTTTAAAAAGCTATATTTCGAGAACTGTTGAACGTAAATAGCTCTATTAGGGGTTCTAGTTTAGCAAATTTACTCTACTTTAAATGATGTTGTCTTAGATTTTCTATTGTTGTTGTTGTTTTAAGGATATTAGTTCAAATTAATTATTTTTAACGTGTTAAAAAAGCCGGCATTTTTTAGTCCACCCTAGGTATACTTGGCAGACTCATCAATTTTTACTAGTATTTATACATATTTTTCATTAAATTAATCAAAAATTGGGGTGAACTAACTGACTTTTTTCTACTCTTGGCCTCTAGTACTGTAAGAATCAACATTGGGTTAGCACTTGAATTCGAAATATAAAAGGTACTACTGGAAACGTAAGAGACTGTTTCAAAGTTGTTTTGGAATAAAAAAAAAGTTTTTCTGTTACACATAGGTATAATAGGTTTGGCTTTGGATCTTGTGTATTTCGCTAGGAGAGCTATTACTTGATTTTTTTTTTTGAGGTGGATAGGGGGTGATAGAATATTTACATAGAAACAATAATATTCGAAAATGTTTAATCAGAATATTTGCGTGCCTTATTTACAATGTAGGTTTGGTTTTTTTTTTTATTTGCATTTATTGAATGCTCTTCGACACCTATGGTCAACGACTTGTCTCCTTAAATTACTCTAATTAATGTTAAATAAAGCTTTAATATAATAATTATATATTTATTTTAGACTCCCCCTATACAAATAGAGTTAGCCAGTTATGTGGCTGCATATACCAACAATGGTATTCAGCATGAATAATAACTTGAAAATCATTTACATAAATTAATATTAAACAATACAACTAAGTAAAGCATGTTATATTAACATGATTAATAATTAAAAACAAGAACGTTACTGTTTAACATTATCAAACAGGCGACAACTTGACATCCAATTGAGAAGAAAAGTATCCGGATCTGATTTAGAGATCTTGAAATACATATACACATATCAATGTAAGTCAAATGTGTAGATACTGAGAGGATCTATACGAAAAATGTTGGTTAATACTATTCAATCCAAGATTTGTGTCGGGTGCTATTCTCTTGGTACGCGGAACAACTAGACAAAATTCAATATTAATTTTATTATATTATAAGTTAAATTTAAATATTAAATATCTTTTATTTAACGAACTGAAAAGCTGGATTTTCGTTGATTTTGAACCATGTCGTAGCAACTTTAAAATCACTGCTTGGTGTGTCCAATTATTAGATAACATTATTTTAGTGTTATGTCTTTTAGATGCAGGCAGGTATACATTTTATTTTGGAATTGAAGGTTATGGTTCAGGTTATCAACATTCACTAAGTTTTTTTCAATATATTATCCCAATTAATTTATGGATTTAATTTTATTAATAATAAAGTTTAATAAATATATTAATAATTTACATTATTCAGACCTTTTTGAATCTCATCTAAACGTTTCTTAATGATACTACATGTATAATGATAAAAGGCAAAGAGAAACCGAAATACAGATACCAACGATTGCTGCCTATAAACATCTATTTAATGACCGAGCCCCTGTGCAAACTCAAATTCACAAGATCAGTCTTTATGCTGTTCTCCCATCTAAGTTTCAGTCTAGTTATACGTCCGTTGCTCAACAACTTTACAAGCCCATATTATTCCCCGCAATCCTATCACTTGAATCGAATTTACTGGATTCAGTTCTCGCAATGTGGCATTGTGTTGCCTTCTAAATTCTTTGTTTAATTCAAAAGATACTAAATATGTTTTATCTAAAGATACTTCTGTTCCAAATATTTTACGCAATAGTTTATTTTCAAAAATATTAAAAACCTGTTTCTCTCTTTAATGTAAGAGGCTACGTTTCACGTGCATATAAAAATAGAAGAATAATAATTTTGTAAATTCAAACTTTCTGGACGTTTAAAAATTTCTTGACAGAAGTTGAGAGCTAAGCAATTTCTAAATTGAAAATAACTTCCATTTTTCAATTTTTATTTTTATCATCTTATTATAATAAATGTTATCGTTTCCTCGACTTGATCTTTCAGTAAAAAATCACCAGCGTACTCAAGTACGTATATTTTACCTCCAAGAGTCAGACACATTTTGGTATTCGTCACCTTTCTAATAAGATATTCTAGTATGTAATAACTAAATTAAAGATAATCGAACATACCCCAACATTTTCGGAATAATATTTACTAATCCAAACTTTATCAAATATCTCGTTTATCCAGTTCTATTAGTAAGAATATAGAATATATAAAGATTGTAAAAATATTGATCTTGATTTTAATGTACGTCTGAATTGTATATTATATATTATTTTATTTTTATACCAGATCG
>NW_027109400.1:1341359-1343092 GCF_000696795.3 Halyomorpha halys
AATTATCATATTTAAAACTTCGTTAGAATTTTTTCACGTTTAAAATTTGGTAGAATCAAACTCAGTTCAGTTGAATTAATTCGAAAGTTAATATCCGCACGAGTTTTAGCGGTTTCTTTGACGGTTCTGTAAGGTCTAAAACAAATATTAAATCTGTTGATATTGCAAGAATTATTTGATATTGTTTCAGTATAAACGTTTATTGTTAAATAAACTCTCTAGTACGTATGGAATAATATTCCATACCATGGCATGGTAAAGCATAAATATATATGGTAGAACTCATAATAAGTTCATGCGAGACTCAATTCAGCACCACACATATTGCACTAAACTGCACATAAAAAGTCAAGTCTCCAAGTATTATTGTCGTTTATACGGTTTATTTTGCCAAAACCGAGGGACTTCAGATTTAGCGTGACTTTTATTTGGCCTGCACCGACTGATGTTCTGTCTTTAGAATAAAGTAAAAAAAAAAAAAAATCATGTGTTCTTTTTTCGAGATATTCACTGATATATTTATCTTCAAGAAGATAGGAGATGAATAAAGTTCATAGTTAAAAGTATTTTTAAAAAAAAGTGACTGTGTCCACGCAATTGTATGTATGTACGCATTGTATTATTTGTCCATTTAAATTTTTCCTTGTCAAAAACTGAAAAATTATATATGATATGTTTATAAGTTGCTGTTGTTTTTATGAAAAGTAATTATAGTTACAATTACTATAACTTTCAGATTACTTTAAAATTGCAGAAATGAAATTACAATTTTGATTATTAATTTCAATGCCCTGATATAATTGTAATAATAATCCGAAATTAGAGTTAATAGTAACAAAAGTAATCAAAATTACTAATTACAGTCAAATGTAATTGAAATTACTTTTTGCCCCTCATTTGCATGTGTAGTTATATGAAATGTTTAAAATATAAATTTGTCTTTCTAGTTCAGTTGAGAGAAGTATCAGTGTTTTATCAATTTAGTGTTTCCGTTCTGTAAGCCTTTATATATTTTACAAAGTATCATTTTACTGAGTAGCACACGTATCATCATAATATAGGAAGTAGAATGACCCAACTGCGAACTATCACTCGTAAATCACAACTGGAAAATGTGTCATTATGCTGGTAAGAAAGATACATAATTATGCGACTTACAGCAACGGATCTTCTGTCCCTTGGAATGTGGATTCTCAAACATCTAGTTAATGAATTTTGAGCCCACCAAGACAATAAAGTAAATTTCACAAATTTTTACAGTTGCGTCATTATACTTTCGGAGCAGCAATTAGATACAGTATGGAAAAAAAAGTTTCGTAATCAGTAATGCTATTTTATATTTTGATGCTCTTCAGTTTATGTTAGTTAATTTCTATACCGTGTCCTTATAAAATATATGGCTTAAATCTAAACTAACATTTAGTGCTTTATAACCGAGATTCCAGGTCAGTTTTGTTGTATTATTCAGTGCGTATGTAGTGTTTGGTTAGTCTCTGAGCAGGACCGCCATCAGGGAGGGAAATCCCAAGGGGCTGGGCTTCCAGGGGGCCTGGTAAGGGTTGGCTAAAAATATTTATACAGTCTAAATGTTTGTTGAATACAGATTTGGAAATATATACGTTCTATAGTCTTAAGAGAAAAGTATGGAGCTTAGTTAAGCAAGAAAACTGTTGTTTTGTAAATAAAAGTTGTTTTAAATAAAACATATTTCAAGCTCTAGCATTGTTATTTTA
>NW_027109400.1:1343888-1349700 GCF_000696795.3 Halyomorpha halys
GTTAATCGTTTGTCCAAATGTAGTCCAAGGTAGTGGATCTGTTTGACAGGGGTAAGAGTAACATCATTAAATGAAAATGTAGGGGAGTCAGTAGGTTTACGACGAAGGGTAAAGGTGATTTGATGGGATTTGTTGGAATTTATGTTAATACTCCAATTACGACACCATTCTTCGAGCGTTTTTTTAAAACAATGAGTTTTTCTGCACAAAATTGAACGTTTTAATCTTTTTCGGATATATTTGAATAAAATAACTCATTATCGTATTTTAAGATAATATGAATTATGAAAAAGCTTCTTTAAGGCATTTTTTCAACTGCTTTTTTTTTTGCTCATGTTCACACAATCTTTATGAATACATACATCTTCAATCATTTTTCCCCTAGACAATTTTCAAAATTCCACTACTTTAAAATTAAAATTTCCATCACTAATTATCAAGCAGTCAGCAAAGTAACGTTTATTTCATTTACAAAACATTATTACGAAAATAAATCAATACTAGTTAATTGCAAATTTACATATCAATAAAAACGGCAGTGAAACATTAACAAAGTTTATACTTGGTATAAAACATGGGATGAAACGCATAAGAAATGCTGCCCGAAGCCAAATATATTCGGCACATATAGCACTAGATACACAACCAACATACTAACCAATCTAAAACAATAACAAACTTGATTGAATGATTGTGAGTTGAATCCAGACAAAGGTCAGATCAGTACCATCTACTTTCCTCTTTGATGGATGTTTTGTCCCCACTTGATTAGTGCCGTTTACCTCCTCTCACTAAGGAAGTTTGGTAAAGTCAATTTCACTGATGAATCCTGTCAAATTGGCTCTGTATTTGTTATGTAGGTTGGATTCAATCTCTTGACAATTTTCTTTTTGTGCTATCATTCTAAGAATCAATGTATAGCTCCATTGAAATTTGACCAATACTGTGCAAACGGTCGAGAATTGAAACCTTCTGGTGTAATTGTTCTGGCATACATTTTGTTTTCTTGGGTACTGTACAGTAATAAGGAGCCTTCGGAAAGTCTCATTTTTGCCAAATTTTATAAATAGCGTTTATTAGCTAATGCATGGTAGTAAACATTCTGGGTTCAATTATCCTTTCTATTAGCGCTAAAATTTAATTACAAATCGATTCCGAGAATTTCTGTTTCAGTACTTCTATCTTCACAGGTATCTGTTTTATATCGTAAGTGAATTTGACAGACGTTGTAAATGAATATTTTAGATTTTCGAATAAACAAATTATTAATGACTTCTCTAATGACCTATGATGAAAAAAATATATACTTCTTTATTCTTTCATCGTATAATGATTAATTTTGATCATAACTTTTTCCCAAGGATAAATCCAAGAAGAGAGATCTTATAAATTCCAAAATCATCACCAAATAAAGAACATTTGACTTCGGATGGTGCAATTTTTACTGTACCATCGATGGCTATTAAAAACAATGTTATGCTTAGAGGAGATTATTGGGAAGTACCATTTTCCTGAGGTAGGTACCTATTGAGAAAGTTTAAGATGAATTTTCATTTGGGGTATTGTATTTAATAAAATTGTTGATAAATGTAAACAATTGTCCTTTGAGACGATTTATCCAGTTTTGATAGCGTGCTGTTCACACTGTCTCGCCATTCAGTGTCGCATGCCTTTTGGATATCTATGAAGACGACAATCAAGTGCTCTTTTTTTGATGAAGCTATTTGAATTTCCTTTTCAAGTTGCATTATTGGTTCGATGGCGGAGCGGTTTTTCCTTAAACCACATTGGGAAGTTGATAAGAAGTTTTGCGCACTTAAATAATGTGTGTAATCTATTATTTACCACTTTTTCAAGGAGTTTCGAAGCACATGAAAGTATATAGGTCGATAGTTTTTGACTTTCGTGTGTTTGGAAGTTTTGTTGATTAGAATATCGATTCTATGATTCGAGAAAAACTTCTGTGGTCCAGATTTTATTATAAATGGAACAAAGAAATACCAGACCGAGAATAGGGGGTTTTCCAAAAAAATGTATATGGAATCTGATGGGATGGAGTGGGTTTGTCCCGAGCAACAGTTGTTTGCTACTGACCTCATTTTTTTTATTTTACTCAAATATTCTGTTATTTTTTGTTTACGGCTGTGTTCAGTCAATTTTTATGCTTTGTACTTTCAAATTTATTCTAATTAGGTATGTTTTATTATCTATAGAAACATTTTGTGAAGACTTCATGGATAGATACCTATTTGTATTTCGTTTCTTGATAGTTTCTGTATGATATGATTTGAGATTAATACATGTGGGTAGGATTTGCACTTTTTTTTTTTTAGAGTAGTGATATTCAATTGAATAATAATAATACAAACTGCCACGATTAAGGGAAATATGTACCAGCGTTTAGAGTATTTATTCATTCATACCAAATATAAATAAATAAAATTACTCATAAAATTAATAGATAAAATTATAATGTTTAAATAAAAAAAATACAAATATTTTATGTTTGAATAAAATCTAATATATAATCTTTAGAATAACAACTAAAAAAAAAGAACAAAATAATTTTTGTATAAGATAAAGGCAGTTAAATTCAAATAAAAATAAAATAAATTCTCATTCATACCTATATAAAAATTTACTTTCACTCTTGGGAGCTCTGAATAAAGCTTTGCCGCCCTCATGAAGGAAAAGCAGGTCTCTAATAGATCCCAGAGCTTCTCTCTCAACCTTTTCATTGGTGTTGAAAGTGTGTTTACACAAATTATTTTTATTTGGTAACCAGAACTCTATTAAAGTCGGACTCAACTTCTCGTCTTCTTTCAGATCCTGTAGGTGTTTATGCTTCCAATCTACCCCAGGTTTCAGGAAACCAAGCTTTGCTAGCCACATATGATTCATTGATGAAGAGGATAATGTTATCAAGTTAAAATTATTAGGTTATTTCTTTCGAAAGGAAGAAAAAGGTCAATAATGTAGGTAGGGAATCTTAATTGAATTTTTCAAATAATAAAGGATTTTCTCAAAAAATCATTTTTCATAGGGTACCCCCATTCAAACCCAGATGGCCTTTAAAATACACAGTGAAATATATCATTGCTATTATTTTACAAGAGTAGTAAAGTACGAATTTATATAGATTGGGAGTAGGACCGAGTGTGTCGGATGCCCTGAATGATGACCAAAAAAACATAGAAATGGTTTTAATTTTCTTAAAAAGGAATAATCTTTTGAATAAGATCTAAACCCAAAAGTTTGTTATATGTATTAAAAAATTCTAAAATAAGTAATTATTCTAACTTATTTAGCAATTAAAAAATTTCAAATCTTAAAATAGATTTATAAAGTGAGAAACGTGGGCGTTGATGACCTCAGGGTTTTACGCCCAGTAGCCAGCCCCAACCAACAACAACAAGTACGAATTATTCCGATATTATTTTATCGATTCCGAATAAAAATATCAGGTTTGGAAATAAGATATAAACTTAGCTAATAAGATTATAGAAATCTTTATGTCTTAAAATTGTAACTGAGAATTTAGAAAGAGGAAAATACACTTGTAACCCAAATAATATGCCAACTGCTTTCAAAATTTACAAAAGACAGAAAAATTACCTTGAAAGAGTTTGTCATTATCGTGTGAGTTGAAAATGTTTGCAATTGGTGCTCCTAAATTTTTGGCTTAAGATTCATTTGTGAAGAAACATTCTTCAGTATGAACTTTATTAAACATTAATTGAAAAACCAAAGAGATGAGAATTGGGATTATATTTCTTTCTAAAAAAGTGGTTCTCATTAATTAAAATTATCACTACTTACGTTTAAATTATATAGCCGTGTGTAGTGATCCCTATTCTTAGTAAACTACAGGCAAACACATGCCATCATCGATGACACCGCCTTCAGCGGACCCGGCAGCCTACCTTATAATGCCATACTGGCAAAACAAGATGTTTTAGTTTGCCAATCATATGTACATATCTTTTCATTTGTATATATTTATTTGTTTGTTTTTATTTTCTCTAGGAAGTAAAAACAAAAGTAGTGATCTATTGGTTATTTATTACTTTTATTAAAAAAATATTTCTTAATATATAACCATCTGTAATTTTTTTCAACTAAGTTGCTTCTCTTGCTTTATAAGTTTGCCGATCACAGACATCCAATCGCGCACCACTCACGACCTCTGTTAATCATTATAATAAATTCTCATTACCTGGATTTTTCCGTGTAGCTCCTTTGGTTATTAATAATTTTTGTTTTCGATCCGTCTATATATAATCCCTGTTGCCTTAATTTCATCCTGTTTCTGCTGTAAGTCCGAGAATATATTTATTTATCTGTAAAATATTGTATTTTGTCCATACTTTCAAAGATATTAATGCTGGATTGAATCCTCAATAGTCAAATACTGTAAACGAATTGTAATTCGTCAACATCTGACTGAGCTATCCCAGTGATTATTCTCTCTCTTATCTCCCTATACTGGATGATTTCGTTTGATCTTACGGTTTCCAGGATATCAAACGCTTCACTAATTAGCCCGGGAATACAGTTTAAAGGATGTCTTTCGTTTCGTCCTGTAGCCAACTATGTTCCTCAAACAAGCACGAAAGTATTTGTTTATTTATGCCTTTTAGCGTATATATATATACAAGTTAAGTATTGGCGAAAGCAAAATATCAAAAAAGAGAAGAAGGAATAAGATCTAACGCGCTTGAACTGCTGTAAAACACTATCTTTATTGTGTCCGTTACATCGCTTATATACCCTCGATCAGCTGATCCTCTCAGTCAGCTGACATCGAAATAACAGCTGACTCATACCGTAACTTATATATATATATATATATTATTCGGCATATATTAGAATCTTTTCAATATACTTTATTTAACAGAAATATTTTTAAAATTTGATTTGAAATTGTTCGATAGAAAAATCTGAGCCAATAGATTTTTATGTTAGTCAAGTAGTGGTGTATCTTTAATATCATTGCTAATATATATATAAATTAAATACTATATATTATTTACTACCCTTTAAAGACACAATATTAACCCTGTTTGGTCCATATGTAACAAACTATATATAAGTTTTTCAGGAAGTGATTTTACTCTTCATTTAATAGGATACATGGTCGATGCCCGATTATTTTTTTATTTCACCACGTCTCGTTTTTGCAGAATAGGAAAAGATCATTAAAAAACAATTCAATGAATTATATTCTAATCATACTTTCCCAATCTGAACGTGCGAATTGAAAAAAGATACTTCTTTTTTTTTCAAATCACAAAAATACTTAAAAATTACTTCGGGTATCTAGAGAACTAAAATGTGTGAGCGTTACACAAAATGTCGGTGGGATTAGTGTTAGGATTATACTAAGAGAAAATCTGCATGTCACTGCTTTCCACTTGTGAACAATTCAGCTTCATTCCTGTTCACAATCTAGATGTGTTAGTATTTTTAAGACTACTCCTGTTCGTAGATACTCCAACTACTGGTAACTAAACTAATTTTCAGTGTCATTATAAAAATTTCATTGATTTTTTTTTTGTCCCCCCAGCCGAAATACCTAATAATTACATCGATTTTGTTTTCGTAACCTCTTTTATTATTAAATTTATAAAATACATACATACAAGTGCATAATACAAATTACAAATGTATACTAGCATACTACCTTGGGTGCTAGTATACATTTGTAATACATAGTATACATTTGTAATTTGAAGTCATTTCTACATTAAATTACATCTATTATTTTTTTCTTTTTCTGACCTCCTTTATTGAAAGTATATAGGTAACAATA
>NW_027109400.1:1349750-1354590 GCF_000696795.3 Halyomorpha halys
TATATCGATTATATAATTTTTGAAATATGAGCTTAAAACTGGAAGATGGGACTTAAAGATAATTAAATGGAGCAATATTTAAAAAGCGCCTGAAATTTAAAGAACGGCATAAAACCTTCCACTCCCGCCCTCCGTGGTAGCCTTACTTATCTGACTTCTCAAACAGACAATTATTGCGATTAGGTTGATCGATGTACGACATGTCACAATCTCACAAGAGAAGATCATAACACAAAAAAGGCAATCCTTACCTGCCGGATCCGCCCCGCTAAGACCCCCGGGGAGAGACGGATCTATATCACTTTTGAAATATTACCTTAAAACGGGCAGAGGAAACTTTAAGATAGTTAAATCGAGCAATAATTAAAAAACGCCTGAAATTGTAAAACGGCATGAATCGTGTCGTTTTTATTTCAAAAATGTACTACTTATAGCTTACTAAAATTATCTTCCAAATTTTTTTTTTAATGTAATTGTATGTATCTTACATGGGATTGGTGCGTTAATATGTAGTATAATTATTGATACAACTTTGCTCTATTATTATTCAAATTTAAATTTATATTGAAATATATTGTGAAAGACTGTATTCCTTGATTTTTTATCATTCTTCGAAAATGCAGTTGTACACAGAGATAATTCATTTAATGTTTGAAGGAGCGAATCGAATCCTAGCACCCAAATTGAAGAAACTTTAAACTACATAATGAAATAACTACTGAAATTGACTCGTATGAAGCCCAGGCTCAAAATTGATTTAGAAAAAATAGAAATTGGTTCAGCCAATTTACAGCTAGTTGAAGAGACCACTCAAAATAGATTTTGATAAATTTGGATATGGCAGAAAAGTTTAAAATGAATTAGTTTTTATCAGCAGTTAGGTATGGAAAATATGGGATGTAACGGAACTTCTGGTGCAGGTCACAATTTTTCCACAACGTGAGCTTAGAAAAAATAATAGTTTCCCATCCTCCATTGCTTCAAAAAAATAAATAAACAAATACAAAAATTCTACTGAAAAGGCACTTATTGACACCATAACGACATATAATCAGTAATTATTTAGGGTTTTTATTTTTAGTAAATATGAAAATAAATCGGTCTAATATTTATCCATAGACATTTATACCCCGTGACTATAAAAAGACAATTTTAATGTTACAATGAGTTAATGTAAAGAAAACCAAGTTTTAAAGTAATATTATTTATTTTTATGCATATTTTTTTTTATTTACTGAAAGCACTTTTAAATGCTTTTAATAGCACTTCATGAATTATAAAATAGCTTCATAAATTCCAAGTTTATGTTTCACACCAAATAATAATTTCTCTCTCTCAGATTGGAAAAAGTGCGGCCGTTGGACATCATAAAATAGATAAAATTATTTTTAAGAAATGTGGTTGTGCTTAATTAAATCTTTGGTAAGGCTCTGTTGGTTAATTCAAGGTTCCTCCTGGCTGACTGATAGCGAAAAGTTCATTTATTTTTTTATTATAAATTATGCTTTATCTGCGAATGTTTTTCTCAGATTCCTGCTGGGCTAAAGAAATACCCCTTCTAAAATTCAATTTTATATAAATAAAGTCGTAGTTTCTAAAGAGATTTGCCCAGTTTTGGCTTCTGATTTATTAAAATGAGTGCTTTAAAATCAGGATTTTTCTCTTGATATCAATCAGGCTTGAAGAAATGGAAAAAATAAATTATCTTGTCCTATGGTTTGATTTCCTACTGACAAGCTATTCATCGATTTAAATTTTATATTTTTAAACAATTATTTTAAAGAACTAATTTTATTCAGAGAAACAGATTTTTTTAAAAAACCAATTGAAAGGCAACTTCAATTAAGAATTTTAATAAAAATTAAACTTATTTAGCAGTCCCTTCAAATGCTTTTAGCAAATACAAATTTTACTTATACAATGAGGTTGAAATAAGAAATTAAAATATAATAAATCTTAATAGCATGCAAATAATAACTTTGATGAAATTCAATTAATAATTAGACCCCGGATTAAAGACAATTTTTTAATAATAGCCGACATGGCTGTTATTTCTATGTTTGGTTTTTAATAATTTATAAAATATAAGGAATTAAAATAACTTGGGGCTACATTAAAAAAAAAAAGAAGGAATTCAAGGAGGAATATTTGTTATTTTTTCGTATTAATTTTTATTTCACTTTACCGATTTACACTACTATTCTTTCAACAGTTCTTTACGTATGCAAAATATGGGCATTCACATTGTGGTATTATTATTGAAAATAAGGAATTGTTAATCCTTTTTAATATTTATTCACCATATAATTAACTTATAATTAGTCATTTTTCCTATATTTATAGTACATATTATAAACTTAAAAAGAAATAAATCCTATTATATCAGGTCAGTTCTACTTTTTTTCCTTCAGGGATCTGACTGATAGTCTTATAAGAATTAAGTAAGTTCTTTAGATAGATAGGTGGAAAAAAATATTCTGGGAATAGGTTTGATGACAAATCTATATGTTTATTTGATATATATATATATATATAATAGATCGCAGCTAAATCAATTAGAATAATTAATAGATGTAAACATTATCTAAAAAAAATATAGCTTATTTGGTAGAAAATGCTAAATATATAATATATATAAAACGCAAAAATCAAACAGAAAAAGTAATGGAAATAGTTAACTAATTACTATTTCTTTTCTTAGAATCAAGAAACATTTCTTATAGATAAAATAGTGGTAAATTATTGCTTCTATTTTTAATTCTAATTTCTAATTCTATTTTTAATTCTATCTTCTAATTTAAATTTATATTACTGATTATTATCCCTCGTCTCTCAACTTTTCAGGATTACTAATTTTCCTCTCAGCATGTTCTACTCCTTGTCACACATTCAGATTCATATTACTTTATACTAATGAATAATTTATCTTACGTCTAAATGCTAATATAATTTTACAAAAGTGTAACAATCTGGTTCTTCATTATTACATACATGAAATATAATTAATTAGCTATTAAAGTTAAAAACTTAAATATTAAAAATAATTGATACGTTGAATTAAAATTATACTCTTAAATATAAACTCTAATTATTGGTATACTCGTATAAGAGAACTTATTTGGAATGTGAGAAGGTTTTGAAAAAAGAGAAAGAGGATGGGATGCTAGGCGGATATTAAAAGGGAGAGAATTCCGGAGGGTAGTGGGGCGGGCTAGAAAGGAACCTCCTGATGTCTTAGATCTGTGGGAAGGTAAGTAGAGTTTAGAAAGGCGGGGTCTTGTTTGATATAAATGGAACTTCTGAAAGGACTTGAATTGCTGGAGGCTGCAGATGTAGGAATGCTCCTTGGAGTTGATGGATTGGTGTAGGTAAGATATGAGAAAAGTTTGTCTATTGGCTGATTCAAATGATATACCGAATACAAATTTAAAAAAGTTATATATAAAAATGTATCAAAATTATTTTCAGAGAACTTTTGAACGCCTGGTTTTCTTTACCTTCCCACTTTATCACTAATTCCTTCAAAGCAGATTATTATGCATCAGATTTTGGACTATTTTTTTTCATTCTGCATCTCCCTCCCTCGCATTGGAGCTAGAAAAGTCTTAAATTTATATATCTGCTTCCTTGGATTATAAATAAAAGAAAAATCTCTAGTTAACTGTACGTTAATTTATGTGATTTTTGTTTTTAAAATTGTAAAAACATTGATGAATATTTAAGGTTATTTTGCATTACTATGTTTCTTGCTCTGTTGTTTCTAGGGTGCTAGGACAATCAATGAAGGGAATTATCAAAAATTATTTTTATTAATTAATTTAAATTATCTGATTCCTAAAATACTATAATAATTGGACTACCTTCCCAAAGGCATTTTGGGCGTTATATAAGCAAACCTATACACATATTTTTTGTTTAAATTGAAATCATTTATAATTTATTCGGAACTATTATTGCATAAAAATGATGTTACAAATTAAAATCAATCAGGAAATAAACCAAAAACTTAACATGGCATTGCACAATGAATGGATAAATTATTTATAATTTATTCAAAACTATTATTGCATTAAAATGATATTACAAATTAAACTCAATCAGGCAATTAACAAAAATATAAAATGACATTGTACAATTAACGAAGATTTGCTTTTTAATCAGAAATATAATTTGAACTATTTTAAGATTGTCCTTGCCTTTTTTCTCGGAGAAGAAGCAATAAAAGAGTTTATGACTTGTTGCTTAACGGAGGTGAACAGAAGAATATAGTAAAAACCTATTATCTTTCAATTACGCCTTGAAAACTATCAAGTATACTTATATTATATATCATTACCTCTAGTATGCTACACTCAGCAGCACAAAACATTTAAAATCTGAGGAACGTTATCCGTTAAGGAGCAAAGTAAACTACATAGACAATACCAGAATGAATACAATGAAATATATAACAAAGGGTATGATATTGTTCAAGTGTATTTCGCCCCTGCAACTAGTATTAATTCCAGATTTTCATTGTCAATTATATTATTTCTACGTATTTTTTAATTATTAATTTACTAATTGTTTATATAGGACTGAAAATTGTTAATAACTTTTGGTTCGCTCACAACTGGCCCTATCTTCTTTTTTATTCTGTTTTTAATATATCTTACAGATTTATTCATTCAAATTTGTATTTAGGTATTACTTCTCTTTGCTAAATGTGTTTTGTTTTTTTAAGTTGGTAACAAGATTCTGTAGGAGAAGTAAATATACTTGTTCCATCGCAGTTAGTGATAAAAGAAACTTTGGACTAAGATAAGAGAAGTATACCCATCGTTTGAGCATTAAAGACTTT
>NW_027109400.1:1354900-1355801 GCF_000696795.3 Halyomorpha halys
TATGAAGATATTTGACTGAATTCTATTATTAAAATTTAATAATTAAATTTATCGCTACAATACTGTTACAAGACCTATGGTTGTGTAAGGAGGTATATAGTAAATATAAATAAGATCAATAAGTAATTGAAATTACGAAAATAAATTTATATAAAAACATATTTATACTTCTTTAACCAATGGTTGCGCAAAGAGGTGATTTAGTCAGAATTACGCTCCACCGCCAGAGTTTTACCCAATTAATAAGGCTGGCTGGACCTCGGAGAGCTACAGAAACAACATGGCTCGTAAGTCAGCCATGTTGTTTCTGTAGCGCTACTGTGAAACAGAAAATTGGTACAGCCGGATTCGAACTCGGGACCTTGGAGATAGTAGCGCAGTTATAGATAGTAAAATGAAAAAAAAAAATCGTTACTAGAATCTTTTTCAACCAGGACCACCTTTCCTCCCACTATGCTGTGTTTTCATTTTTTCATGCATCCATTTATTGTTTTGATCTGAAATGGGTTTTTGAATGCGAACTGAATAAAATGTTTTATTTTTTTTTAGTAATCCCGATTGATGTTTATAAATATTTACCTATAACGATTTGAAGATAAGAATGAACTGTTTTCCTTCCTCCGACATCTTCTGACACTGTAGAAAACCCAGGATCACTGACTGACAATAAATAGGATCTCGGAGAGCTTGCTTAGTGATGGACAAGTCAATTATTTGTGTTTTCATTTAATATCGCCTAACTATTCTCCTTTACAAAACAATTCTAAGACCATTATTGGTATCTGGAGCAGTATTATATACGAAAAAGAAAAAAATTATATTAATTCCAAAAGAAGGTCTTAAAATTCCCTGTAGATTACCAGTTTTTAATTGTTGTTTTTAAGCAATATCGAAGTATATC
>NW_027109400.1:1356674-1359149 GCF_000696795.3 Halyomorpha halys
AGGTCCAGCTCATGGAGGAATCGACGGAAGCCAAAGAAGAGGGCAAACTGAGTTAGCTAACGAGATCAATGGGCCGTGTGAAGGCAGGTCTTTATCAATATTCCAGCCGCTCGGACGTGGGGTCTCCTCCCGGGTCTTTAGGGCTGTCTCCTCCAAAGCTCCTCTTTCATTAACTCAGAAAAGAAACCGCCCTCTTTAAAAGGTGTTTTTGTCAAATCGAATTTAAATGGCAGTTTCGTATTTTGAGCCAAGGATCAATCGATTCCTGTGCATTAAAAAAAATCTGCTTTCTTCTGTTTGTTAAAATATTTATTAATGTGTATATATAGTAGAAACATACACAAATTTATACATACACATATATAGATATTTTGGTTGTTTTGAAATTAAGTGTTCAATAAGTTTTATAGTTTCGTTGTCTTCATCCTACTCACCCAACAATACCAAAACATTAGCAACCCATGAACCGGTATTTTAACACCTAAAGTTAAACCATTTCGGTATACATCTGGTTTTGAATAACGTATTCAAGTGTTAGATTAAATAAAATAAGTGATAGAGAATCACCTTGTTTTAAACCCGACCGAACCTGCTTAATATTTCCTTCTATAATTTGTGGTGATATGATCTCCTAGTCAGATTTTACAGTTTCAAACATCGACCAATACTTGCTATAAGTTGCTTTTTTAAAGGTAAAATAAGTAACGCTACTCGGATGGATGGTGGTTCCTAATTCCTGGTTCCACAGATTCCTAATTTTGGTACCGTTTTATATGATTTATTGTTATCTAATGTATTTTTAAATGCTTCTCTGCTTCTTATTGGTAGATGTTTTAAAGGTAAGATGTATTTAAAATAGGGTTCCTGCGAATTTGCCCAAAGTTGGATGAAAGTTTGGGTTGTTGTTCTATCTACGTTTTTCTCTAACAAATACGCAACCGTACTTTTTCTTTTGTAATTACGAAAAAAATTTAAGAACATAAAAGTCTGCTTTATTGTTTATAATGGTTATTCATTTAAGGGAAACCTCAATCAGTGTTAGAAATTATCTGTTAATTTGTAGGATTAGATGAATTATGAATCTCTTAAATAGATCTCAAAGTGGAAAATAATGTTTATTTATATATTGTGTATACAATAGGAATCACGAAGAAAATGCAAGTGGGTGTTTTCAATTAAGAAACACCAACTTAACATACTACTTCATTGTTTATGTTAAGTATCAACTATTTATCCCTGCGTGGAGTCCCAAGAGCCAGTGGACAGCAAGCAGAAGTTGGGTCCCTCTATCCCAAATGCGGCAGAGTCTGAAACACCAGCCCATGTGCTGGGAAAATGCCCCAACAACTCCCTCCTTATAACACGCCGGCACCACAGGATCAAAGAAGAATTGATGAAGTTTCTTGAAAGAAAATATTTCACCTGCTTCGAGGAGATTTATTGCGTTGACACCGACGGATCCATAAAGCGATATTGTCGCATTTACAAAAATAGGAGGCACGGCTCTGGTCTTGGATCCGACAGTAAGAATTTAGAGTAATAGCCTGGAACAGGAAGGTGAAGTGGAAAGAAAAAAAAAGGAAATATATGAAAAATGCATCCATTTTGTTAAGGAAAAATTCCGCGGGACCTTCGGAGAGAGAGAGTTCACCGTGAGAGGCCTCTTGTTTGGATCTCGCGGAACAATACCAGATAGTTCAAGGAGCTTCTTAGAAGGCCTAGGTGTTTGAGATCTTGGCGGAAAATATTATTTTGGACTCCTTGGGGATCATACATCATCACCTGCTTGGGAATTAGCTCTGAGATTATTCATTGTTTGATTTATTTATTTTAGTTTGTCGACATGTCGGTTTGTGTGTTTTAACTTATTTATTCATTAAAATAATTGTATTATTATTATTTTTATTTTTCATAAAACTTATTTATCCATTCAAGTATTTCTTTTAACCAACTTTTTATTATATTTTCTTTCAAATCTATGTATTACTTTTGTTTTGGTTAAATGTATTTATTTGTTTGTTTTACTGTGTGACTCTCAGATTGCTGTCTAATAGTGAATTTGTTTAACGGGTCACTGGAGAGGATCCGAGAGGGGGAATGCGGGAGAGTGAATTTGTCGATCAAATGAAATAAAAATTGTGAAATGGTGAAATGGAAGGGACAAGAAAGAGAAAGAAAAAGTAATGAATAGAAATATTTGTATTTGGTGCGTAGACTGGAATTGATTGTAAAAGGAAACTGTGGGGGAAAAAACTGCTTTCTTTCTTTTTTATTATATCATGTAAATATATGTAATTTATATATGCCCGATCACGGATTGATAAGTATGCTATGTAATGTAGCAAGCCGATGTATTTAGGCAGTATGGATGAATAAAGCTTTTCTCTCTCTTGGGAGACGTATGAAAACTTTAAACTGGTTATTCATAAATGTATCCGAAAAATATTACAAATGTTATCCTAAAATGTATATTTA
>NW_027109400.1:1360777-1362024 GCF_000696795.3 Halyomorpha halys
TCTTAAATCCTATTGATTAATCAAATGATATTGAAGTATTGTAAAAAAGAATCTAGTTATATTTCTCAATAATTTATATTGAAAAATAAAATGATGTTCAAAGATGTATAAACTTTGGTTCAAGAGCTTTTATTTATTTTTCAAATTCATCATGATATTAAAAAAAAAATTAAAATACCGGTTAATGAAAGTGAACCGTTAGTTTTTTTTCTTTTGCTCGATTTTTCAAAAATTAATTCAATACATAGTCAGTTGTGGGGTTAGTTGAGCTGCAAACATCTTTCACTATTATGTTTCTTCAAATACTGTTTATTCTTTTATCTGGTGTGTAATGAAATTACATTATGTTTAAATATATATTTATAGTACTAAAACATATTTTGATTGATTTCAATCAATAATTATTGATAAGTTATTAAAAAATCCTTGTTTGTAAAAATATGTTTAGATAAATGTACTTATATTCTGTGCAACTCTACTATTCTTGTGCACCTCGAATGAAGTTTTGTTATTAATTTCTAATCATTTCCCTATTAAACATCTTCTTTCGGTCCTAATGTTTAATGGCACATGATTTATTAAACACTACAATCACAATTGGTAATTTCTGAGCGGTCTATGGCCAACGAGTGGGTTAACTGAAACAACCTGTTGAAGATTCAGATAGAGCTCTATTAAAGCTGAGATGGTCACTTGACCTCAAGGGCGATCCGATATCAAGGCTACTAAAAATAGACTTTATATTGATAGTAGCTAAGCTGCCTAGGTAGGATTGGAATACCAATACATAATTCGAGAAGTTGTCAACTGTATTAGATCTTTTCCATCCGCACTTTATGTTTTTTACACTTTACACGTTGTCTTGTAGTTGCCAATTTTATTAACCTTCAGAATAAATTTATTTTTAAGATTAACCTAGCCAAATATCTCGTAGCTACAAAAAAAAAAAATAAATAAAATAAAAAGATTTTTTAAAGTATAAAAAAAATCTATGTACCTATTGATTTTCATTTTCGATATTATTGAGCGATTTCGTCGCAACGTTTTGTACGATAAGTATATATTTTTTTCTTTAGGAATTCTTTCGAAAATCCTTCTTTTAATTTGTAATTTGAAACTTTTTTTTTCAGACTTTCAGGTTATCACACCTTAAGTCATACTAAAAAAGACTGCTGCTTGAGCTTTTATTCTATTGAGGTCAAATTATTTTTTATTTATCTATTTTTATTATATTAATTAAAAAAATT
>NW_027109400.1:1363874-1379091 GCF_000696795.3 Halyomorpha halys
TCAACTATCTCTCATAATTATGGATCCTTTAATATCTATTACTAAGTACACACATACATTGCTAATACAGATTGTAATATAAAAAATAAATTATGCTGAGTTAAAAAACGATACAGGCAGATATGGTCATTTGGTGAATCAAAATCGGTTATTGGGAATCATAAAAATAAGAAAGTGCACAGTTAAATGTTTATTTTTTAGTTTTCTTTGTGGTTGATTTATTTATCAGTTCTGGTAAGCGATTGAACAGGTATAGTACCTATAGTGTAATGTTCGTTTTTCAAATTTATTGTTATAGGGTGGTTCCATTAATTTAATTTTGTTTCTAACATATTTTAGATATATTATTGCTTTTCTAAATAAATTATTATCTATAAATTTTAAGAAAATTATATAAAAATAAAATAGTATTAATATTTTCTATATATTATGTTTTTCTTTTTTAGTTTTGACTATATAGTATTTTAGGTTCAAAAAACCTTATTCAGAATTTCAGATTGGATGGTGAAGGAATTAAGTGGATTATTTAATTGTAGTAAGGGATTGTATTAATTTTTTTAAAAGATATAACGATTAAAATTCATTCTGTAGTAAAAGAAAATTTAATAAAAAAGTAAGAAAAATTGTCAATGTGTTCATTATTATCAATTAGCATGCAGATGAAATTCATCTCCACCATTTGGGATAGGAATTTAAAATGAAAAATATAAAACGGAAAGTGTAGTGTGCCTTTTCATGAAATGTTCCACTGTGTTGTGGAAAATGGCATTCCATGGTATGGAAAGGAAGCAGTTTAACAGACAAAGAGATACTCTACTTGTACTTAAATAGACCTCTTACCCACTTGGTTTTGTTTAGTGTACGTGTTACGTTCACATTTTTGTCTAAGATTGAAGTTTGGCGGAAATTAAGTATGAATCTCAATTATCTAAACAAACGTTCTGATCATAGTTTTTCTTACCTTATAAATGATGAGGGAAAGAGTATATACGCAGTAAATAACTGTTCACTAAACGAAACTTGTAATAGAATAAAAATTTGGTAAGATTGACACTCATGGAATAAAGCATATTAAAACAGTAAAGGAAGGTTATCCAACATGGAGTCTCAGTTGTATGGAAGTTGCTGAGGTTGCTCCTACAATAAAAACTCAAGCATTTTTAGAATAGCGTTATTTTAGGGAAAATCGTACGTTCATCATGTATAATGTAGAGTGAGCAAGAATGTTCGATGCTGATGCAATCAATCGCTGTCTACAACAAATGTCTGTTTAGTGACGCCGGTCCAAACCCAAATCAGTACGTTCAGTCTAGATACAATCTTCTCATCTACGCTTCAGCTAACCCTCGCAAGTTTATCCGTCCGTTTGGTATTAATTAACATTTAAGAGATCCGTTTGTTACTAAGCCATACAACTTTTCACGACCATCTTATGCACCGCAGTGGTATAACCTGAAATGTATTTACCGGATGGACTTTTTCGATGCGGCGTTATGTTGCAAACTAAATTCTCCGGTTAACTAATACTTTTTCGGTCTTTTTAAATGCCCTTTTACTTTATTTTGAAAAAAACTTAAAGGGACTGTTCCTCCCTCATTGTAAGAGGAGACGTTTTGCATCTGTAAAAAGAGTATACAGAATAATAGTTTTATTAATTTTAACTTAATTTAAATTCTAGATTTTAATTTTCTGGATAAAATGAGTGAGCAATGTATTTTCAAATTGCATTTTCTTCCTTTAACCTTCCCTTTATTTCCTCATAAATTACACTTATTCTAATTACCCTAGACTCCAAGTACATAAACCTCTCTTGTAATGATAAATTTTAAAATAAATTTTTGTAGAATAATTTTTAAAGTTAATTTTTTTTTCAAGTATTTCATCAAGGAATTCCTTAATTAAAACTTTGTAGCACATAATTCTTGAAAATATAGCGTACGGTATGAACAGAAATATTTGCTAATTAGTAAGGGGAAATAAATTAATTTATTAACAATCTTAAATGAAAGGAAGGGAGGATGGAAGGAAGTAAGAAGTTGTTAATTTTCTTAATTTCGAATTAAATTAATTTTAACTTTAATCGAATTAATTCTCGATTCGAAGAATTTACTAACTAATCTGGTACAAAATGTGAAAACAAGTTGTAAGAAGTTAGAATTCAGAAGTTAATACTTTTATTTTAATTTTTATATTTTAAGGAAATTTGGAAATAAATATTCTCTTTATTGCAAATATTTATTACCAAATATAATGATGCCATTTTTATAATACGAGCAAATTGTAAAATGCGAAAACAAATGAATTGATTGATCACCAAGTTGGAAGAGCTAGCGGTTAGGAGTAAAATCAAATGATTTGAAAAAGGGAATAAGCTATCTGGGGTGAACCATTGCGGTCAAACTACATAAAATCCTCGAACACTACGAAGGTAAATTTGTAGTTGGGGAACCACGATGGATAAGGGAACCACCAAATAGCACTATACCTTTCTAATAAAAAAATTGTTGGCTTCATTTTGCGCCTTCATTTACAACAGATACAGTACCACCTTACCGAACGGATAGCAGGTTTGAAGGGGCAGAAGTTGCTTAACCCACATGAACCCAAAATTATGATATATTTCTTTTTTCCCCTATTTATGCTTTATTTATTTCTTGACAACTTTCTTCACCTTCATAATTCTAATTTATAATTTTTTTCCTAGAACTATAGGCAATTTAAATAAATGATGATGTTGGTTGAATTATTAAACACATATTAATAATTTTAAATTAAAAATAATGATGTTCAATTTATTTAAGGTAATGTATTTATAATTTTTTTTCTAATCCTCATTATAATTTTAATATAAGTATAATTCAAATACTTTTAATGTTAAGAAGGTTTTTATTTAATCACATACAAGTGTTTGGAGCTGTATACCGATTCATTTAAGCAAATATTATTTTTTAATATTAACTAGTATTGCTTGATCTTTTTGTAATTTCAATTGATCTACTTATACCACCTGTGTCTGAATGTTTAGTCCTCTCATTACATATTAGATGATGTGCCTATAGTATTTAACATACATATTTTATTATAAAATATACGTATATGGAACATGAACACAAATATATATAGTATGTATGTCTAAAAGTCCTTAGGTTTGTTTTAAGGAACGGTTTGACAATCAGAAAATTGGCGGGCGTTTTCACAGTACAGGTTTTGAAATGGAAAAAATATTTAATTGACCAAATATATAAAAATAAACCCTGCTTTTATTGAAGTGACTTTCTTGGAAGTAGATAGTTAATAAATCTTCATAACTCTGAAAACTTTATTTCATCTCGTAATATTTGGCATGCTATTGTCCATTCTCAAACATTTCACATGAAAAAATAAAAATCATTGAGTATTGATTTATTCCAGTACAAATATTAATATACTAAATAATTTTATTTTATATGGTTAATTATTATTGTACATCAATCTTCATCAATCCGATCATTATTTCCACTTAAATACTTTTAGTTCTCATATTTCCAATATCGTATAGATTAATTAAAATGCGAAATAATTTAAAAAATAAATATATATAGTCTTTTTATATTTATTGTGTATTACTATTAATTAGCTAAACTTATTAAATTCTAAAGCTATTCACTTTCTGATGTTTAATATATTTAGATTGCTTCTACCATTAATTTTATTAAAATTCAGAGCGTCATCCCTTATAATCTTCTTAAATGTTTTATTTAGTTTATTCCACACTATGAAAAATTATTTGTCGATCTTTTTCTTTATGATGTATATGCTGTATATATTTCTGCTGTATATATAATTAATAAAATCAATTTTCGATCAGAAGATTTAATTTTTCTTTAAAAAATTGTTTGGGTTGTAGAAGTGCATTGTTTTTTTATTAATTTGCGGTGATAAATTTTAACAAAAGCAAAAGAAGAAGCCTCATTACTTTATCTTTGATTTCTTTTTTTGAGATTTATGCCTCTTTATCTTTATGTTTTTAATTTTTAATTAATTTTACCTTTTTGTATTGATTTCTGTGTATCGTAACATTCAGTTTTATTTAGTATCTTTTAATTAATTTATGTTTAAGTCAAAACATACGAAAACAAGTTTATACAGGTGATATAGCATCTTAAACGACTTTGTAAAATTTATGAATTCATGAATCGCTCGTTGGCATATTAGGATTGGAAAAACACACAGTAAAAAAACAACTGTAGAAATTGTGAAACGCAAGAGGTAAGAGATTGATAAAAAAATATGATTCGTTTATCCTAAGAATATCTTAAAAAATCCTTTATTATATTATGTTTAGAAGAAAAATATGTTAACCTGTTCGAGATGTGAAAATTGATTTAACATTTCACAATGAAACTTTAAATATAGACGAAAAGGCTTCTCTTAAAAATATGTCTAATATTGATCTCTCGTCACTCACTTAAAAAATGGTATTGCGTCACGTATTCCAACACCTTGATGATGAAGATGAACGCTCGAAAAAAGCAGGCCTAAAATAAGATATCAGTAAGCTGACGTAAGGGCCCATCGAATTTACTTGCGAGAGATCACCTCTGCGTCATTACGGATGAAAACTACGTCACGTCACCCTATACTCGGAATATCATTCTGTGGCTCATTTTATGGTCAGCCTGATACATTAAGAAGCATAATAAATTAATTCGACATTCCTTAATAACCAACTGTGTGGTGCGGAATTAGTATTAGTTTTACTTTAATTTTTAGAACAGTGTGATTATTAAAAAAACATACGTTTTTCCTGTGCAAAATGAATTTATAAAAATCTGACTAGTTAACTGGGCTTACATAGTTTTCAATTATATATTAATTGCTTCCTCACCTACCAAGTGAATAATGTAACATTCTATAGATCAGGGGTGTATCTAGTAACCATGAAACTTTACTATTCGATAACATGCAATTAGGATTAGTTTAAGATTTCTGAACGTGCGAAATTGAGAGTATGGAATTGATTTATTTATTAAAATCCTAACCTATAGCATCTTTCAAACACTTTAAAATTTGTAAAACTATCATATTTCGAATTACGGTTTCAAAGAATTGGAAGCGAAAAAAAAAAATTGAGTTTCAGTGTGCTGTCACTCAGTTCTTATTCCATTCACATTTTTGTTTGTGTATTTTTATGTGCCCCTGTTAGATAAATAGTAAAAAGCGATTTAATTGTTAAAATTATGTTAAAAAAATTAAATCGAAAATATGTAACTTTGCGGGTATCTAAAAACTTTCACTCACATTAGAAATACGCCCCAAAGTGTTATATAGATTTATGGCCTCGCGTTAAAGTTTCCGAAATTTTTTTTAATTAAATAAAAAAACATTAAGGACCAAGGCAGGTGAAAATTATGAACAATATATTTTTTATTTTCCTGTTGCTATAAAAATTCGTATTTTACAGTTCCAAGAGGTGAAAATAACGAATATAAATTTTGTTCCTGGTAAGGATACAACAGTTAACAAACGATAACAAAGCCGAAAACCAATCAGAAAAAAAATGGGCGGGCTTTTCCCGTTCGTATCGGATGTATGAATTTTTCCTTTTTATACATTTTTTATTTTCCTGTAAATTTCATTATTATTGCTACATGTACTTTAGAGGGAGATGTTTTGAAAATTCATCATGTTAGACTATTTCAATGGGGATTAGACCTATTTGGAATAAAAGGCTATTTAATTTCTCATAGATTCACTGAGTGTCATAAAAAAAAAAGTATGGTTCTGTTTTCAAAAAAGCATTAGTTATTGAAATTAAGTTAATTTGATCCAAAGGGGGCATCTGGAGGTCTAAAAAAGCGAAACAGAAGATCTAATAAAAAAATATCACAGAAAAACGTTCTAGATCTACTTCATAGTTTAATTAACCATTATTACGGTGCGACATCTCTTTTTTTATATTTATTCGGTATATCGAAATAATTATGTTAATTAACGCTGCACATTAAATTAATGAAACATCCCATTAAAAGCGGAGTACCTATCTTGAAATTTCGCCAGGGAAGGAACTTATTTTCGGTCATATGATATGAATGGACTCGGGGTTCAGCCTACCGTGTCCATTAATTTATATAAGTTGTTACCTGACCCTTATTGTGTTTAGAAAGCATTAGATATTGTGTACCGGGTAAATTTTCTATGAACCATTATGGTCAAGAGATAGTACTTGGAGCTTTATACTATGTTAATTAAATTTTTTTTAAAATAATTATTTTTTTCTCAACCAAAATGTAGAAGTATATTATTTATTATTTTATCACTAAAACACAACCTTCTGGAAGACAGCGGGGAGTTATTGGTTAAGTTTCAGTTCTCTGCAGAACATTAATCCGGTGACAGTGTTTTCAAGAGTGCTTGAAACGGCCAATGTATCTCCTGTATAATAAAATTTACTATACATTTACTAATAGCTTATTTCAAAACACGGTTTACATCTTTACAGGTCTCATTAATTTGATGACAAGAAAAAAGTTTATTTAGCAAGTCATTACATGGATAAGGTTCATTCGACCTACCTATTCCTTCATATCTTAAGCCTTTATGGATAAGTTATGAATTTTATGATTTTGCTTGATTTAACAGCAAAAAAGTAATGGAGTTTATGAATATAATAAATACAACATGCTACATTGTATTTGATTTTACTATGTAATATTAATTTTCAAATATTGCATATTGATTTAGCTGAAACCATAGAATGTATAGGTCACTATGTATTTAATTATTTATATATTTAATTAGTTGACTATGTGAACATCTACGATCCATGAAAGGTCATGAGTTCAGTGCTTTGTACGGAAAAACTGTTTTTAGAACAACGGTTATAGAAGGAGGTAATATTTTCAAGATCAAGCAGAGTGGACCTCAGGAGGGCTCCATAATCCACAGGGTCGACTCACGGCTTCAGTTTAACCGAAAATAATTATCTGCGCAGCCAGATTTGAAGATTTCCCTTATAAGCAGTGGGAACTGCTAATAGTGAACTAATCTAGGCACGTGTTGAAACTGGGATTTCCACACCTTTTGGTTAAAGTGATCGGAGAAATTTACGAAATGCCTGAGGAATGGAGGGAGTCTGTACATAATCTAATTTACAAAAAGGTGCCGATGATAGATTGTTATAATTGAGGAATCTCACTCCTTCCTGTATCCTATATAATTGTTACGTTTATCTCAACTAGTTGAATCGCGGAATATGCTGAAGAAATTACCTGGTTTTACCAATGTATTTTTTTACTGTGTCAAATATTGCACAAAAATTGGAATATAACGTGTAGTTCATCAGATTTATATAGATTTCAAAAATGCTTACGATTCTACTGACCGCCAGGAGAATGTGCATGACCGAAACTTTAAAAAAGGTAAGAATCTGTAATCATTATTCTTAGAAGTTCAAAATTCGGTCAGGCTTAAAACAAGGAGATTCTTTATCACCTATCTCATTTAATTCAGCACTAGGATACGTTATTAAAATTGTAACTAATACCGAAAAGGGTTCAACTTTAGATAGTAAAATACCAATGAAAGGGCACGCCGATGATTTTATAGAAGTAAATACAACTGCGTTGATAACTCCTGTAAGGAACTAGTCTCGAAATAAATACAAATAAAACAGAATATATGGTTAATTGTAGAAATGAAAGCTTTTTCGGTGCTAAATAAAATAAAAATAACTTGTTGAGGAAATAATCAAGGTATCAATAATAATCAAGGTTGAAATGTTGGAAATGGTTGTTATTTTTTTAATTTCGAAATTGCTTATTTTGCGCCTTCTATACAAAAACTTAAATGTTAGAATTTACATAACTTTTATACTTCCCACTGTTCTTTATAGATGCGAAACGTGGCCTCTTTTTCTAAGGAAAGAACAGCGCCTTAAGCATTTTGAAAATAAAGTATTGCGCAAAATATTCGGACTGAAAAGTGATGAATTAACGGGAGAATTATGAAGGTTACAAAACGGTGAATTAAGGTGACTACACCTGGTAAATATAATTGAGGTTATAGCATTGCGGCGTATTAGATAGGCGTGTAAGGTTAGAAATGAGCAGATTCCTAAAATGTTAATACACACTGAACCGAGGGTTAGACCGAAACGTAGATGGGAGGAGTGCATTAATATGATTTAGTAGATTTGGGTTTGGAGAGGCGTCAATTAAAAAATGTGCGCGGAAAACGATTGTATCGGCATCGAACTTTTGCGTTAGCTAATCCTTGGTTATTAATTAGGTGAATACATAGTTTAATTGTTCTTATCATACTTATTACTTCCTCTTTAAATAAATATCAATAACATTCTGTTAATTCCAAAAATTGCCTAACCTATCTAATTCAATAAATATGCTGCATTATATTATATCAATAATTTTACAATATGGGTTTACTTGTTGTTAAACCTTTTATAAAACAATATTTCCCACAATGAACGTCTTAGGAAGAAGTGGTGGAAGTTAATTTCGGAAAAAGCCTTGTGGGACCTGGTGTTCTGTGTGACCAGCTCTAAATCATGTACCTTAGCGATTAATCTTTAGTAGTATCTTCTCCTCCACTCTCTCAACTCCTCTACTGAGCACAGTATCATCACCCAAGAGAAAAGCTATAACAAATTGTTCTCATTTCTTATTAATTTAAAATTTATACTTTCAAACAGCTTGGCATATTCATAACAGAATTGTTTTTGTCAACGTTTTAGTCTTTTTATAAACGATCATGTGTTTCAGAAAATATTTAATTTTACAGTACAATCTAATACAGTAATAGTTTTAAAAGTGGAAGTATTATACTGTTTTATAATCATTTATCGTAACTGATAAATATGACATAATCTATAGGTTTTCATTCGATGTTGAAAACATATTTTTCTATGTATGAGAGTAAGTCTAGTCATCTAAAGTACAAAAAGGATGTTTTCAGGAAGTTCAACCAGTAGTCACCTATAGAGTTTTTCTTCATTTTTTTTTTTGTTTTTTATGGGTGGTGCTAAATCCATATTTCAGTTTTGCCAGCTCACAGCTGAAATTTCATTTTCTCTCTTATAAACTACAAAGCATTTTAGACAAACACTGCATATAAGATTAAAGTAAAGAAATTTCCTGCTAACTGCGTATATACGTATATAAGTAACCACTACTTTTCTTGAATAGTTGTACATCTATAATTTTTTTTCAATTGGTGAATTACATAGATGTTGTTACCTTAGAATAGAGGTGATTTGTAATAACTCTAATAGCTTTAGAAAATCCTGTAGGGTGACCTCTAAAAAAAGATTGTAAGAGCAGTTTACTTACTGTACTATCTTTGGATTAATTCCAACTATAAAAAAAAAGTTTTATTGGTAGATTTGTAGACTTGACTTAATACTATGACTCACGTCTTCAGATTTCCCTGAGAATAATGGAAGTTATACACTACCAAATGTTATGAGGGGGCACTTCATATCCGTTTCATAAGCTGTAAGGCACGGATTGTGGTTTTGAGAGGTGTCAGTTATATATTCCTCCCCTATCCCCTCTACATTTGAGCTGCTCCTTTATCATTTGATATTTTGTATTTGTGAATGTTTTCTATTTAGAAAAGTATTATAAAATTGAGGGTGAATTTTAGTCGTGTCCAAATGTTTTGTGCACGTACCTTTATACCCTTGAGGGTTGGAGTTAAAGATATGCCTTTTATGAATCTCAATTTTTTTTCTCCCACCTACAGCAATTTTTTGCGGTTTTTAACCATTAATAAAACAATTAAATCACTTTTCATATGTTTCTCAAACAAAATGAGATGTAAATAATTGAGCTTTCCTGCTTATACCATTTTATAAGGTTTACATCACATCCTTACTAATTATTTTCTTTATCCTATTCGAGCTGAAAATTTCTTTTCCATGTTTCTTCTTATCCAATTATACTCCCACAGGTGTAGATTTTACCCAATTGACGATGTGCCATTTATAAGAAATCCTTAAAAATAATAATAATGAAGGCCTAACGAACCCGAAGGTTCGGTGCCGATACCACCAAACCCTCTCTCCATACATCCTCCAGTGATGTCGCTCCAAACCAAATTCTACTAAATCAGTTTTAACGAAATCCTCCCACTTACGTTTCGTTCTACACCTCGGACGTTTACCCGTTGGTTCAGTGTTTTTTAACATTTTAGGGATCCACTAGTTCCTAAGCCCTACAACCTTACACGCCCATCTTATATGCCGCAATGCTATAACTTGAATTATTTTTACTTGGTGTAGGTCCTTTTTTTCAGCATTGTGTAATCTTCTAAATTCTCCCGTTAATTCATCATTTTTCGGTCCGAATATTTTGCGCTATACTTTATTTTCGAAAACCCTAAGACGCTGTTCACCCCTTAGTGTAAGAGGCCAAGTCTCACATCCCCAAAGAACAGTGAGAAGGATAATAGTTTTGTAAATTATAATTTTTAATTTTTTCGATAGAAGGAGCGAGCTGAGCAGTTCCGAAATTGAAAAAACAAGCATTTGCTGCCTTCAACCTAGCTTTAATTTCTTTATCAATTTCTTTTTCTAGTTATAGTAGAACCTAAATACTTAAACCTATCTACTTGTTCAAACGCATTTCCTGCTATATCTATATCACCGAAATTACTGGCGTTTCTACCGCTAACCATGTATTTTGTTTTATCCATATTTATTTCAAGACCTAGTTCCTTACTTAAGTTTATTGATGTGGTTGTATTTAGTTCTATAGTTTCTTTGTCCTCACCCAATAATATTAAATCATATGCATACCCAAAAACCGGTATTTTACCACCCAAAGATAAACACTTTTCGGTTTTTATCACACTTTTAATGACGTATTATAGTGCTGGATTAAATAAGAAGATAAAGAATCACCTTGGTTTAAACCCAACCGGACCTAGAATTTCTTAGAATAATGATTACCGATTATACCTTATTAAACGTTTCGGCCATGGACATTCGTACGAGATTTACTAACTTCTTTGGGATTCCCTGTTCTATCAGAATGTTATACAGTTTCTGGCGGTCCATAGAACCGCAACCCGTTTAGAAATCTAAATAAAGTTGATGAACTACCCTGTTTTATTCCAATTTTTTCTGCAAGAAATCCTTAATAGCCTCTTTAATTAGTCTTTTTTATATTATTATTGTGTAATATTAAATTCTGTCTTATATTTATAGACAACTGTAATAGGGATCACAGAGATCATTCACACTATATTTACAAACATAAAAATTAAATGATAACAAACTAAGCTATAGAAGAAAAAACTGAATAAAATAATGAACAAAATTAAACTTAAAGTAAATAGTAACATCTTGAACACAATCATATCTTATATCATGTAGGATTATCAATAATGAATGAACCAAGGAAAAATTACTTTTTTAATTAAATTAATAAAATTGTATTACTTGATAAATGTACCTTCGAACGGAGTTGGAATGATGAGACAAAAATATAACATTCTATATAAAACATTCATTAAATAAATGAATTAAAACAAACCTATTGCTAATATTTGTAAACAATTTTCTTTTTACAAATTGAAAAAAAAAGAACACAATAGTTAGTTGAAACTAATTAATATGATTTTATATTTAACTTCAAACAACTTGTATAATAAATAATTTAATAAAAATTATTTATTTCTGTGTTCAATTAAATTAAACTTGTATATTGACCATTTCTGTAAGTTCCTGATGTATTGAATTGTCATTAATTATTATTGGTGTAGAATCTAAAATATATGTTGTCGATGTAATATATTTTCAAAATATTATTATCCCAATAACTGCAGTTATAATATTAATTATTAATAAGTTTTGCTCGTTTATATGCTGAGCAGTCTAGCCATGATCTTCCATTTCTGTAGTAAGTCTCCATATACTCAGGAAAGGAATATCATAGAGAGATTTGTCGTACGGGTTATGGCACCTCCCCTCCTTGCGGGGTACTATAATTATTACCAATCATGACACCTTATTTTTTCAGTTAATAATAAAAATAACTATCTATTCACTAAACTATTTTTGATTTAATAAAAAAAATTAAAATAATTTCTCATCTCCAGTCTTCAAGAAGAAGAAAAAAATCCAAGCATGTATTTATAGGAGATGAGTTTTTAGAGAAATGGTCGCCAAGCCGGATCGGAGAGGTGGGGGTAGGAGTTTTGAATATATAATCAGCTTTGGGGCTCCTACCTCAACCCTTCTTTAGGTCCACAATTTAAATGATTTCTTCTGATAGAGCGTGCCTTAAAATAAAATATCGCCTCAGTTAAAAATGTCATTTAATGCGACAAATCTTCAAGAATCCTTTGATTATAGTCATGGCACAGATGAAATTTCCAATCGTAATCAAAAATATTAATTACAACTGTTCATTAAAATTGGTTAAATTAATTCCGGTATAAAGTTTTAAAAGATGCGAATGCTTAAATCTGCTGAAGATAATCGGATAACAGTCCATTTCTTTTTCTGTTAAGAAATCATTTATTTTGGTTTTGAGGCATGTAAATTCTTCCTCGTTAGTTAACCCTCATATTCGTACCTTATGGTGCTGTGGCAGCCTGGATCAAACCTCTCTATGCGTTGCCAACTCCTTGTCTTTATCTAGAGTGATTCCTCTGTTCCTCGCCAGATCCAATATGAGGTCCTCCTACTTATTTCTCGGCCGTACGCGTGGTCATTTGCTTTTAGCCTGTGATTCCCTTATACTTTTTGGGAGTCTATTAATTGGCATTTTTTGCACATGGCTGGATCTTTCATTCGGTTTAATCTTGTTTTATTGATAGCCTTCCCCAGGAATTTCATTTCTATGGCTTTCCATTTTTTCGTTACGAGGCCAACTTTCTGCTGCATAGGTCAGCATAATATATAGATATACCGTCATCTTTGTTTTCAACTCCGCTTTTGCAGATTTTTTACTTTACGGAGTTGGAGGTACAGATTTGTTGCTTTCTCCATGCTGTGGTTTATATCGTAATCCAACCTCCCATCATTAGTAATTTTGATTCCTAAACAAGATATTGATATACTTCCTATTCCAGATTCAAGCTCAGAGGTTCCTCTCATGCTTGTAGCGCTTCTCACAAGGCTCATCTGAGTATATGAAAGGCTAAAAATAAATTCTGGATATGGGATGCATTTTTCAATATCCTACTTTTAGTTTTGCGCTCCTTGTTTAGCTTCCCATAATATACTAATATTACACACAATGATGGGCTAAAGTGTACCCTTGTTTTACTACCGTTTTCATTTCAAATCGGTTTGATTTATTTTTGTTCCATATACTTTTCGTTACAAGTTGATAAGGATTGTCTACGTTAAATTAGTTGGAACTCTTTTATCCTCTAATGCCTGTTTGAGTTCTATCTAGAGTACATTATAAAATGTCCCTGGAAGATCCTGGAAGCTGAGAAGAATTTTTTTATCCCTTCTGAAAAGCTTATCAATTATGTAGCGAAGCATGAAAATATGTTCTTGTGTTTGTCGCCAGACCTGAATGCGGTTTGTTCTTTCTGAAGATTATATTCCACTTCTAAGTCTTTTTTGTAATATTCTAAAATACAGCTACGGATTTTAGGCATACGTGCCGCTTATTTTTACACGCTGCTGTACAACCTTTCTTGTGGATTGGAATGATGATGTTATTTTCCCAATCTTTTGAGAGTTAAAAGTCGTTTTCTTTTGGAAAATCTTCTTAAAAATTTAAATTTATAACCTAAAATATAAAAAAAAAATATTTATTTTTACCTGAGGAATATTGAATTTTTTACTAATTACTGTAGTAGTAGCCACTTTCCGCATAATCAGTGCATATTTTTATAAATAAAATAAAATGACATCACATTGAAGTTATTGCTACGATGGAAACAACTAAGGGTGTACACTGTTACAATCACTTCCTTCTAACTACTTCCTTTAATATACTTCAAGTAGTGTAGTACTTAAAAACTATTAAATTAGTCCGTTACTGAATCATTGTAAACATATTTTCTTTATTATAAAAATTAAAATAATTCAAGAAAATTTCTATGGCGGAAGACGATATTTTAGAGGAGGACTAATAATTTTTTTTTCTTTTTTTTGTCGGTGTTTCACTCATCTCGAAAATGGTACGGCCTTCAAAAAAAGTTGTTCCATCCCAAATCCAAAATTACATAATTTCCTATAGGAATGGGTCAAATATATCTTCAACTGATTCAGTTTTATTATTCTATATTGTTAACAAATAAAGTGTTAAGAAAGAATCTAGTATTTAAACTGTAAATAAAATAAATATCAACAACTTTATCACAATTAATTCTAAATTGTACAAAAGCGGAGGTGCCCAATCTTTTTATAACACGTGTCACAACAACCACAATCCCTCGATTATTTTCGACATTAAATAATTTTATTATTGAATGTAGTAAACAAGTAAATAAAGTGTTTGTGTGGAATGAAATGTGTAAACTGTAAATTGAAAAAAAATTACAATCAAATCATTTATCTTATAAATGCTAAACTGTACTAAATCAGGAGTGCCTAATCTCTTTATGACACAAAGAATCTGATTTATTGTAATTGAAAAATATTGTTCTCTGTACACCAATATAGTGAACTAATTAACAACTATTATTCCAAAGATGAAAGAATGTTTGTTTGGAGTAACGATTTACCACCTAACTGCTGATCCTTAAATTTCTGTTATTAGGAGATTGATTTCTGTTATCTGTATCAGACATAACTAGTCTAAATTACACTTCATCGCTAAAAGAGAATTTTTTTTTATTTAAGTTAGTTAAATTGTGATAATATAGCAATTTAACATATTATTTTTTTATATTTTTTTTTAAAGCAATTTTAATTTATATGGATTTTATATTCAAATTTCAATAAAACACTATATTGTTGAATATTTGATATAAATTAATTTTAAATTTCAATAATCCATAAAAAAAATATATTTTAATTTATAATCATAAAATTCTTTCTTGAGACTGGCAATTTTTTTACTAAATATTCTTGCCACCCTTATCACATGAAGTACAATGTAATAAATAATTATATTAAAAAAGCAATTAAAGTAACAGATGATAGTAGGTTACATATAATAAAAAATAAGATAATTAATATGTTCCTAAAAAATTTTTACCCAAAAAAATTAATCTACAAAATTTGGGAAATTAACCTTAAAAATATTTT
>NW_027109400.1:1380097-1394759 GCF_000696795.3 Halyomorpha halys
CGAATTGGCCGAAACGTTGGACGTGTAAAAACAATAAAAGTTTTGAGACTATAATTTGGATAATGTTTTGAATTATTTAGTAAAAAAATATATTTAAAATTTAAAATGACAATTCTCGTTAGTTCAAATAATAAGTATAATATAAAAACGAAATCAGTGAAATAAAAAAAATATTTTTAAAACTGTTGTAACCTGCAAAATTTAATTAAAGAATTCAATAATAATTCATTATTATAACAATCTGTTGAAAATTAGTCTTTTTTTTTGGCCTGACTCCCTTTGTTGTCATTTACTGCAAAAAATAGTCTTATATTGTTTAAAACACAGCAGATCCCATTCAAAGTATCTGATTTCCTTGATTAGAGTTCAGCATATTCTGTTCAATTTTCCTGATAATACGTGCAGTTAATTTAATGTACATATCAGTTCTAAACTGCTCATTTAATAATTTAATGATGAATTGTTAATTATTTTACAAGAATATTCTAAATTTATCTGACACAAGTGTATTTTGAGATCTGATGAAGGTTAATTGGATTTTCTCCTTCCACGAATCCACTTTTTGAGCTCATCAATTTACATATGAGCTCGTCAATAAAAACTTTTTTATATCTCTTTCGTTAACAAAATAAAAGGTATATTGTGATTTTTTAGGGAGATACAAAGTTGATAATTTACTTCTTGTCCAATACCAAGCACTCCATTCAATTAAGATCATTTGTACGATGACCTTTCTGGTTTTAACCTTCAATAAATTAATGATTAA
Organism: Halyomorpha halys; assembly: GCF_000696795.3. NCBI lineage: Eukaryota > Metazoa > Arthropoda > Insecta > Hemiptera > Pentatomidae > Halyomorpha > Halyomorpha halys. The sequence continues at coordinate 1,380,864 of NW_027109400.1, forward strand.
CAAGATTTTTATACCATTTTTGTTTTAGAAACTAATTATTTATGAAGATAAAAATGATAAATTTTTAATATGTACAATATTAAAACGCAATAATTATTGTAAACTGTGAACATATATATGAACTATGTACGGCAGAGTTTCTGATTTTTAAAAGGTCACAATTTATTTATTTATTTTTTTTTTGCATGACTCTAAATTTGTTTCTAAAAGCTTTTTGCTACTTCCAATTTAACGAGACAAGGAATTTTTAATGATAAAATTTAATTAGTTAATTTCTTTCAAGTTTGATCAATTACATAAAATTATTTCTAATAATAGCCTAACATTAACTTACTTCTCTGTTAAAAATTAAAACTATTTCCACTAGATAATGCGAAATTATTGATATCGAACAAAGGAAATGTTTTATGTTCAATATGGTTTTAGATAACTGATTTGCAAGGCAGGAAGTTTCCTGTGATACCTTTGACGGTCACTAAGAGAAGCAAGATCCAAGTTTTTCAATTTAAAAAATTCAAAAACAGTCAGTAGGGTGCTACCGTACTCTGTTTTAATATTTGAGCAGGAGTCTTGATAAAAACCCTTGTAATATATCTAATAACAAAATATTTTATTTTTATTTTTCATTCTTATTCAAAATATTTTTACTGCCTATAAAGGGATAGTTAAGGTGTATAACCTAACCCTATAGATCTCACTCAGCATTATCCCATTCCATTATTAGTTATATACCTGTTAGAGGTCTAATCCAGTAATCCAATCATTAGATTTGTAACCTTGTTATTTCTAGTTATAGTGTAGTAGTATTAATTTATGTTACGTTTATACCAATAAAGTTTTTTTAAGTTCTTTCCGCGGTAAAGTTATTAATCTGACGAAAGAAATACATTATGTTTTTTATGTAACGTGTCGTCCGGCATACCTTTTGTTAATTGAGGCTTTCGATTTTAAAACGTGGTATCTGACATTTTTTGTGAATTGAATTTTTTGTTCATACCTGATTCTTTAAAGCAGATTTCAGAGGTAGAATATGTTGGAAATTTATTATTAATATTTATTTTTTCTAACAGTAATATTAGTATTAACTTATTGTAACTGATGGTTGGAAGTAAAACATGGTAACTGAGATGGCCGCATGACGAATTAAAATTAAATTTTCTGTGTCAGTAAATTTTCTGACAAGAGCACTTTTTGTGATAAAAACGCTGAAGATTCAAGATAAGAAAAAAATCCCAGTTCCTCTTGACTTTTTTTGAAGAATCTACCGTGCATGCCATCTTTTACAGGCTATTCTTCGTTTAAGCTATTTAAAAAGAAGTAGATTTATAACTTTTATTGATTTAACTATGAGTTAATCATGTGAAAACTGGACTTGATAAGACATACACAATTTATTATTTGGAATAAACTTTCAAATGTTTGATGGTTTGTATATTCCGGAGAATACAAATAAGTGCGTATCTGAACATGGTTTCTACTGCTGTTAACATGTTTCACATCCACTTGTTCTGTTATTATCCACACTAGGTTTTTTTTTCTTTTTCTTTTTTTTACTCCCTCCCATTTATGACTTACGGGATGCGGCAGGAGGCTCGGTTGGGCGCCTTACTTATGGGGCTGCATCTTGTCCGCATCTTGTGCCCTACAGGTCCACATCCGTCCGAGTGCTTCTCCTGTTTGTCTGCCTGGTCTCAGTCTGTCAGCTTCCTCTTCATCCGTTGGCTCCCCAATGCCGGGCGGTGTGTGTCGAGCCCATCACCTCCTTCCATCCGTAGATGAATTCCCTGAAGTTCATCGAAGTCCCTTTCCAAGTTCCAAGTCCCTATCATACCCGTGATAAGTTATTACCGTTGCGGCGGTGAAGCTACTGACAGGTTAAACCATGTTCACACGATGACGAAAATTCAGATCATACTAAATCCCAGATACCATGTTTTACGACCGTTCCTCAAATATTGTTAAAAATGTTACCTCCAAATACCCTTCCTCTGTTATTTTTTTTTAAATACAAAAAAAAAAACAGAAATATTATGAGCAGCAGCTCGTTCAAGTTTTATTTTTCTATACAATCAAAACAATTATGTAATATAATTTTATGATTTTTAGTAGCTAGTAAACTCCAATTGCGCAGATATCACCCTTAAAACTTAACAATCAATTGTTAAAACCTACATATTTTTATTTACTCATGTACCATGTTTTACGACCAAATTCCTTATTGTCTATTTCAGTCTGTCGTTGAAATATTCGCGTTTGAAGATATTTACCAACAATATAACAATATTTTCCTGTTTGAATTTGTTTCTTGGCTTACAATGCACTAAACTAAGAATACTTTTTCAAAATATTTTTAGTGGCATGAAAAAAAAACGCAGAGCATCATCTGATATTGCCGATGTATATTAATAATACTTATTATGTCTACACATTTTTTTAAAAAACATGATATTATTCAATGTATTTTTGAAAGGCTCGATGCAAGAATAAAAATTGAAATATGTTTCCGATTATAGTTTTAAAATATTTTAGGTAACTAATATTCTTATCAGTGGAAAGACAAAGACTTTCTATACCTTGAAAATATAGTCCCTCTTCACCATTTCAAACATTGTTTTGTAAGGTATGTTTTTTTTTTCTCTCGTTACTTGGTTTATCTGTCGTTTTTAAAACTTTTAATGGCCGATGTTAATAGCTTATGGTCTTTTTATTTACAGGGGATTTATTACCTATCGTTCAAATTGAGTCTAGGACATTATTCGCAACAGAACGAAATTATACCTGCTCCATATCGGTTTGATGACTTCAGTCATAAACCCATTGCATTAATGGTTATTGCTCAGGCTAGCTAGAATTGAGGTAACTCTTAACATAGGCCACATTATTAATCTAAACTTCTAACCCTAACTAATCTTAGGCAATGATATTTAGATATTCTGCTAGTATAGTTTTTTTCTTTTAGAAAATCCAGTAACTGTATATGGATTTCCTTGCTTCGATCGATCGCTTACTTCACAGTGGTGCTAGGTACATTTCTACTAACGTTAAAAAAATACAATTAAATGTTCTCTCTTGTGGGAAAATTAACTAAAAGGTTGCACTTTTCCTAAAAGAGAGAACGTTAAATTGATTTTTTGTGAAGCTAGTAGAAATGTACTGCTGTGCAGTAAGCCATCGATATTTAAATTTTCTTTGATCTATATTTTTATTTATGTGCTAATTGTTATATTTTTTCTGTTAAAATTGTTAAATTAATGATCTTCTATTGGAAGAGTTTCAAGAAACTAATATGAAATTTGGTGAATGAACAAACAATCTTCCTTATTTAAATATATTAGTTTTTACACAGACAACAACGTTTCGGGATTATCTCCCATCTTCAGGTTGCTGATTAACATTTCTATATAATATATAATTAACTCCTTATTAGTCATTTCAAGCTAATATTAAACATATTATTGTCAATAATTCAAACTTATAATAATAATCAGCTATTACACATTTTTAAATCAAGGAGAATAATTACCCTCCTGAAGGTTATCTTTTTAACCTAAATAAATTAAAAATGGAAGAAGCCTCATATTACAGGATTCTATCAGAGTCCTATAGTCGATAATTAAGCTAAGCACGCCTTAGCAAAGCAGTTCCCTGAGCCTGTCTAAATAAATGAAATGTTTCATCACAAATTACTCCACAAACCTTTAGATGTCTTTTAAGTCTGTATTGGCCTGTGAGTACTCCTACTAGTAATCGGAGTTCGTTTATATTTAGGCCTAGCAACCACTTTGTTCTAGAAGTAAAGGGCTTATAAATTAACAGCTTGCCCTGTCTCAGCCCACAAATTCCCTTTACTCCTTGCCTGCTTTTCTCCATGTCTAATCAAGAACGTCATTGAGTTGATATCTTTCAGAAGTACCCTAGCGAAATTCAACCTCTATTAATGAAGCCGCACTTCTTATGAGCTGGTCTGCTTTCTCATGGCAAGTGATTCACTTATATCCAGGAACCCACATCAGCTTAAGGTACTTCACGCACGCCAATGACTCCAATGCCTCCCTGCAATCTCTCCCCATTGACTCAATGACAGGACCGTTTGTTTAAGGCGTCTAGCTTGGCTGTCTCGTGTGTGCAGTGCCAAATATGGTCTGAGGGATTACTTTTATTCGTGGCGTCCCTACGAAGTGAGAAACTTGAGAAAACGACCTAAGTATAGGTGATTCGAGGACTTGAAGGGCAGATTGACTAAAAGTGAGCAGTGATACCTACCCTTTATTTTGACTTCTGGGTGTGTTTCTGCAAACAATGGAAAAGGCTTCTGGCTGAAAAACAATTAAAAACGTATCTACTGGAAGGATTTTCTTTTATCACTTATTGTATACAGTTACATAAGGCTATCATTGATATACTTTTTTTATAATCGAAAATGGTAGTAAAAGAAATAACGTTTTGCCTCAATATATGTTTTTATTTAATTGTAGGGAGCTGTAACTCAGCTGTAAAATAGGAAGTTTTGTTAATTGTATTTTTTCCCGATCTGTCTAAAACAGAAACACATGGATTAATAAATGAGCAAAATTACGTGAGGATCATGATTCAATGTGAGTTTTAGAGAACCTTAAACTACCATGGGCATTAGAAGGTCTGAGTGAAATAATTAACTATTGGTTGGTATAACAAATAACAAGATATCGATAAATTAAGTGACATAAAAATAAAAGAAACTAAAGAAGAGGATTATAAGAGACGAAGGTAGAGTTAGATAAGAAAGGACGTAAGTAGAGGATAAAGGGTAATGTTGACAGAGTTGATGTGACTCTTCCTGCCCTGCCACCTCAAAGGATGGGAGGATGGGGTGAGTGCACAGAGTAAAGGATTAAGGGAAGCAGGAAGGCTAAGAAAGGACTTATTATGTCTTTGTGTGATTTGTTGTTGCACCGTTTCCAGTTACGGTTCGTGATGTATATGAGCCATGTTCTGGTCTCCCGAGTGATTAACCTCTACAAATCTTCTGTAGTATACTATTCTAATACTACTGAAAGGACTTAATGTGGGGTATAAGTAGCGCAGTAGAGGTGCACGTTGTAGTGATGAGAATCTGAGTATTGCTTTGTATACGAGTAATTTGAGTCTGAGAGACAGCCCTAGTAAGTAGAGTGGGTGTCTACTTACTATCATCTATTTTTACATTTACATATTCTCCTATATTTTTATTTTCATACGATAACAGAATAAGTTAGTATTGGGCGTATAAGTGTTTTGTATGGGATTAATTAGTTTTTTTAATGATAATTACGAATTTCTACTACAATATACAGTCATCTTTAAGACGATTTTTTTTAGGTCTATTCCGTTTGTTTTGTGTACCTTTGGAAAATGATTTCGAATGTTTTTTTCAGATCTCTTCCTGTCTAGATTTAACGGTTTATGGTCAGGCATTGAAATTCTTTATTTTTTTCCAGTTTTTCAAGGATATCCATATTGAGCTTGCAGGATGCAGTGATATTTTGAATGAGTAAGTTAGTATGTCCTTGTAATTGTAATTGTAAGTCCAGAAGATTCTTGTATAAAGACCTAGATCTGGCTAGTCGAAGCAGATTATGGGCATTTAGTCCATCTCAAAAGTTTACGGAGTTAGCTATTGATTTTGGAGCGACCTATCTATGAACCAAACCCTTTAAAAAAGATAACCTCAAAATTCCATAAAATCGGGTTAGGGCTTGATAACCCTAAAATACATTCCCTATTTCCAAAACAATGATATCATATACCAAAATAATGTTTTACCCATTGTTGGTTGAAATAAACTTGACAAAGCGGGTGTAACAGTTGAGCACAGTTGGGTAACAACATGAGCCATTATGAGCATGGAAAAGCCCGCTTAAGGAGACATTGTTGAAATAGCTGAGATGGAGACAAAGCCGCTGATATTTGTAGGGGCTCCGAGCCTCAGGTAATTAAGGTCTCTTCTCCCGGCTCTGATATCTCTTTGCTATCCCAACACTCTTGTTGTCTTGTAACTTGATACCTGTCATCTGCACGCTTCTTACATTGTCCGTCTACACACGAAAATACCTTCTTCTTTTTTACTTCATAAGATTGCCTAAAAGAGGAAAGTTACTTTCATATAACGGCCGCTTAAAGTTCCTTAATAGCCTCTGTTCTATTAAGGGGTACGTTCTAGTACAGGAGCCGAATGCATGAAATCCTTCTCATGGAAAATACATCTGAAAATCATTTTAAAAATTAGTTTCTGTCGCACATAACGCGTAAACGCATTTCTGGCGTTTCTGTAACCCTATTAATTAAATATTTTATTTCATCAAGTAATGAATGGGTCATTTTGGTTTCGATAACTCCCATAAGTTGCATCCTAGCAAAACATTTAAAGTAAAGAAATTCAACAGCACTATATTCCGAGTCTAAAACATAAACCACTTGACATAATTATTACTTTCTACGGCTCATTCGACACTTAATTTAATTTGTTTTATTATAAACTTTTCAATAAGATCCACTGTTTAGGACTTACAAGCGAAAAACTTAAAATATTTATTCAAACTAACGACCTAATTTCTAATTCGTTACTTCATATAACTAATTAGCTGCATAGTAACCATTTCAAGACTACCAGAAATAAGTTTTGTTCATATGAAATATTTTACCTTACAAAATTTGAAAATAGATTTCGTTTTATTGCTTACAACATATAATTTAATGATGACCCATATCTTGTATCATAACTGTTTCGCCAGAATGGACTGTTCAGGAATTTTTGGCGATAAACAGAAAAAAATCTTAATTAATTTAATTACCTAATTAGTAATAATTTTAAAACCGCTAGAATTGAGTTTCCATGTTAGGTGTGATAGAAAGTAATATTTCAGATTGTTTGTAGAGGTTTGTTCTGTGAGGTGGAATTTATGCAACGTACCATAGACTATATTGAACCATATCTGTACAGTCGCTTACCAGAAGAACAAGTAAATAAATTAACCATAAAAAAAAATTTTAAAAAGAGATATTTAACTGGGTACTTTCTTATTTCTATGATTCCCTATAATTGATTTTGATTCACCAAATATCTGCCTGTATTTTTTTCTCAACTCCACATTATTTATTTACTATATTGCAATATGTACTAGCAATGTATGTGTGTGCTTAGTAATAGATATTATTGGATCCTTGTTTTATACATTTATATATATTTTATAATTTAGTCATTTTATATATTTTTTAAAAAATCTATTAATTTAGGAGATTATAGTAAAAATATGTTGAAAAAATACCTACTGTTTCCCGATAATGATTTTATTATAATTTAAGGATTAAATGGTATATAGTAGACTTCCCACAAATATAAATGATAAACCTTGGCAACAATGAGGTGAATTGAATTTGGTTCCGGAGTTTGCTTCAAAGTTCAGAGGTTCAAGTTAAAAGTATAATCGTCTACAGGAGCGGAGCTCGTTATCGGTTCCGAACTTGGTCTTTGATTCCATAACCAGTTCCGACCTCCTGCATACGACAGAGTGGAAAAAGTTGTTCACTGAGCTGTCCAACTCCTGTTAGAGCTACCGTCTTTGATCTCCAGAGCTATCAAGTAAGCTTCCGTTCTGTTATTGTAATATGTCATTGGAGAAGATCGAAATCTATCTTCAAGGAAAATTCATTTCGGAAATAATGTTTATATATTTTGATGAACCACCAAAGATTTATACTTTAGTAATTATAAAAGGGTCTGAAGATAGATTTTGTCCTCTTTCAATGTCTTGTTACAAGTCTCTGTTAACTTATTTGAAGCATTGATGTTAGTCATAATATGGTACCTTGATTAGTTTAATTTTTCACTAGACAGATTTAACATTATCGAGGTATAATAAAGACATAACTTGAATCAAATCGCTATTATACGAGTAGTTTAAATGAATCACTGAGCAACGAAAAAGTAGAGAATAAAATCTCACCGTAATTAATCTATTTTTTTAGACAAATGCAGTTTACCAAAACTTCGACAGAGTGATAAAATGATGATTCAAAAGCCATTTGATTCCATATTTATTAGGCTAAAATAAAATTTTTGAAACCTTTTGATATATATTTTTTTGTAGTCATTCCAATTACACTTGTTTTTTCTCTAATTGGCTGACATTTCGGTACCGAATATCGAATGATAAAGACGAATTCTAATAGTCATCCCTCGACTTTTGTGCCCGATTCGACAAAAAAAAATGGTTGAATAGCCTTAGAAAATATTTTGACCTTACTAATCTTGAAAAGTAATTTTTTTTTTTATGTGGATTACAAATTAAATAATCAAAAAGGTGAGTAAAATTGGTTTTCACAATTTTTATTTTCATGCGAGTATATTTATTGAAAAGTGATAGATAAGAAAATGTAATAGAAAATTTTTTTTAGAGGGGGCGGGTTGAATACACTCATTTTTTTTTTTATAAAATCATTTAGTGTACGACCAACCATTTTCGATAAATAAACAAAAGAGCGAAAAATATTTTTTCCTATTTTTGGCTCTTTACCAGTATACCAGGGCTTTTCACTTGTTATATTGTCCAAACAAACCCCTGAATTTCTATCGAAATGCTCCTTTTGGGCATTCATTGACTGAAATATTGGTATTTAGTTAAAATATTTGTACGCCTAATTTAATTCTGAACCAGTTTTCGTACTATATATTTTTTTTACATTGCATCATTATGTACTGTAGGCATGAAATTCAGGCTCGAAATATTCAACAATTTTTTGAACACAGGAACTAATTTTTAATAATATTTGAAAAGAAAATCAAACAAAGTTATTACACGACGAAGAACAGAGTATTCCGCAGGATACATGCCTTAGTTTTCTCTAGTTGTTTGGTCTGGTTGTTGTGAGTTCCAGTTGACGCATCCAATTTCCATAATAAGCAGTTCTGTCAATAATCTCTTGGTAGAGATTATGCGGTTAATGCGGAAAACGATGATTCTAATGGTGAGACATTGGTTCAATCGCTATTCGAACGTCGAATGAATCCTATTTTTTCGGATATAGCATCATTTATAAACAGGGTAAGCTTTTAAGACCATTGTTCTATCAGGCCAGTGGTTACCAAAGTGCATGCCATAAGAAAATGTGACTTTCTTAAAAGTTTACAAAAAGTCAAGAAAATAATTTAAATCAATAAAATAAATTCCAATAAATCCCACCAAATCACATTTACCCTTCGACGTAAACCCATGACCTCTTCCCCTACAATATCCTTTAATAATACCCCACTTATTCCTGTCGAACAGATCCGTTACTTATACTACATCTCGACAAACGACTGACATGGAATCCTCATACAAGACTAAAAAGACAAGAAACTGCTCGTAGATTCCGACTATTACAACACTTACTAGACAAACGGTCTAAACTGCCAATCCATCACAAAAGACTGATCTACATGACTATAATAAGGCCAATCTGGACATACGGAGTTGAACATTGGGGCTCCATTATAGGATCAAATTTCTCCCAAATCCAATCCTTACAGTCCAAAATCCTTCGTTAAATCCTTAACGCTCATTACTTTGTCACAAATCAAGTCATCCATCATGACCTCAATGTTCCCTATGTTGCCGATTTGGCCAAAACCAGATACCATTCAAACTTCCATGGAAAACTTCCCAACCACCCAAATCCACTTGTTTCTAATCTGGCTTCTCCTTCATTACCTAATAATCCTCCTAGGTGTCTGAAAAAAAGATGACCTCGAGATCTTCTCCTTTAGAAATGTTTTTGAAGTTCTATCAAGGGGTAGATTCTCTATATGTTTGTACCGTATCATAATATCACTTACAGAAAATTAACTTGATGTGTATATATGTACACAGTTGTAAATAAAAATAAATTATTTTTAAAAAAATAAGATAGAAAATATACAGTGCATTTTAGAATTTACATTACACAGTTTTTCTTCTTTTTCTACATATTTAACCGTTACGAGGATGATTGTGGCTTCAGTTTTATTTTGTTTTAGCTTGATAGGGGTGCTGTGAAATATTTTTAGCTCTGCAAGGGTGCCACGAATTTCTTTTAGCCCAAAAAGGGCGCTATGATCTATGATCCAAAAATAAATTCTTATTATAGCAGGATTTTTCTTAATTTCCCAAAATTCTAATATAAAAAAAAAATTTGTTTTTAAAATAAATTAACTACTACTTTCTTAGTTATAATTATATGATATACTTGTAAAATTCTCTTGAATCGAAATTATTTTTTTTTAATGGAAAATGAGATATTGTAACGATATTGCTGTTATTATCATCCAACATTACAAGGATATTTCGCTCTCTTTACTTAATGAACAGTATTTAACAAAACATTAGAGGTGTATAGTTGTTAGTTCGGGATGCTATTAGCAAATAAGAAAAATCTTAAACTTAAATCAGATAGGATTTTTAAATAAATATAATCCTTAACTAATTTAGGTTAGTAAATGTATGTCCTATACTCCTTTTTCTCTACTGCTAATAAATTCTAAGATACTAAAAATGTGATGTCGTCTGTTTTTTATAAAAAGGAGAATCCAACACAGGAGAATATATTTTCTTCTTTGCCCCGTCAAAAAATTCAGCTTAGATCAAATCTGTAATATTGTAATATTTTTCAAAACATTTTGGTATCTTATAGTGTTTCACATTGTTAGACTAATCAGTTTGAATGACTATTATAGCACAGAGGTGATTATATGAATACACCCAAGTGTTTAATACGTCTTAATTTCGGAATAAAGAAACAATAGGTCTTTTTTGAATATACGGCAATGTTTAATTGTATTCTGGTTATATTACGAATAAATGAGACTAAATGCAACTGGCCCCCACATGACTGTTGTGGGATGGAAAACACTAAATGGGAATTCATTAAATTAATCCATATAGAGAGAGCTCTTTCATATGAATTGAATATTCATAAATTTATAATTATTATTGAACCGATTATTAACAAGCTAATCTAAAACGCGGTGCATTCCTAATTTTTAACCCAGCTAGTGATGTATCGGTTTTCTGTGTTTTAAGTATTTTAATACTCTTTTTTCCGTTAGTGGACTCGGAGTGAAATTTTTCTGCCTCTTTTCTCGAAAATAAAATTTCACATAAGCCTTTAAGAGAGAAGCAAGATCAATTCAAAATCCAATTGTCATGTACGATCCTGAGTATTGAAATTTCAAAATTTTTAAAATTATGTTTATAAGGATAGTTTTCTTCTAGCTATTTTAGTGATTAGCAATTTTCTCAAAATGACAAATACATTACATATTCAGAAACGAATAGATTAAACATTTTTTTTTCAATATTGAGAGTTCAAATTGTTCTAAACATTTTTGGAATATCGCTGTGTAATTTTAGTAATGAAACTCCAATTCATGGGGAGTTAAGTCTTTAACTCAAAATATCCTTAACCTATTTTTCTATGGATTGCCTTATATGTATTGATTGATAACTCCGTATTCCCTGTCATATGAATGCAAGGGACAGGTACAGACCGTTTATTCCCTGGACATTAATCCACGTGATCGCGTACATTTGTCTTAGGGCAACTAGCCGTTTAGTCTAGCTTAGGAGGATATTAACTGGACAAATCGGTTCATACGTTCCTCTGATTTTCGCTACCTGCAGGAAAATCCTTTGGCTCTATTTGTTTTTAGTGAAAAATATTAAAGGGAAATTCGAAAAGTAAATAAACAATCTTTTGTGATAAACGATGAATTGTTGATGCTTTTATTTCATTTTAAAGAATGTAGATAGCCCAGCTTGGGTATATTGTTTGTTATTATTTTATATAAACGATCTTTAACTCATCATTTTTATAAATTACTACAATTGATTATTTCTTTTATGTATTTCACTGGATAACTCTATTTGTACGTGAGATTTTTGTTATTTTACATCTGAGTAAATTCTGTCAAATTTTACAATTCGTGTAATATCACCTTAAAATATTATAAACGTTTCAATATATTTTATTATTGTTGATACTGTTATACTCCAGTCTATTCGCCATTTATGATTAAATCCATCAATATTAATGTAGTTATTTTATATATTAAATCTTATATTAGAATTTTAGTACTACAAATAAATATAATGTAGTCTTTTCATGTTTATTGAAACGTTTGTGCTGTAATATATCATGTTTAAGCATGGCACATTATGCCTGTATGGTCTATTGTTTTTACTACAAATTTATACAAATATCTTTTTTAATATATCATGTTCATTAAAGTTATTATTATTTAAATAAAATTAATTATATCCAAATTAAAGTCTCAAAACATTCTTTATTTCCTTAAAAGTCCAACATTTTGACCATCCTCAAGGACTATCATAATACCAATTTACACTCACATAAAATATTTAAAGACTTAAAATATTAAAAAATCATACCAATTGTTATGATACCAAGGTGTAATATTGTTAAATTGATTATAATTAAAAGTTTTAATATAAATTAAAAAGTGATAAAATAGGGTAATTTTGACTTAAACTAGTGATCTGGGCAGAAAAGCCTGATAAATGGTTTTTAAATATTTTATGTGAGCGTAAATTGGTATTTAAGATTGTCCTTCAGGGGATAGCTAAATTGGCTGAAACGTTGAACTTTTAAGAAAATAAATAATGTTTTGAGACGTTAAATTCGTTACAATTGATTTTATTTAAACAATAATGACTAGTCTCAGGAAAGCGAGAAGACTATATTATTGTGTTATTGTTGTTATTAGTATTCATACTTTTTTTAAATTTATATTTGTAATGACTGCTCAGGGTCTTTGTATTTTTTTATAATTTACAGTTCACTTTTTGCGTTTTATCATCTAACTTGTCTCTATTATTCTTCTATATGAACAAGTGAACTTACATTATCTATTATTTGTAGGTTCATGAATTAAAATTAAGTGTGAGTGATGTTGCCTTTAAATTTTTTCCTTTTTATCTGTTTTTTTTTTATTATTTATTAATATTCTTATTTTTTCTGCTTACTTGTTACCGTCATTTCCTTTTGCCACATTCTGTTTATTTATCTGTTTACCATATTTGTTACTATTTCTAATAATTATTGTTCTACTACTTTACGTTCTATATTTACGATTCTGCCACACATGACTGCACCTTTTAGTAATTAATTCCTTTTCATTTAAATTTTCATTTTATTTATTTTTTAAAATATTTTGTTTACTCTTTTTGTAAATGTATTCTGATTTTATTGCCACATTGTATGTTTTAATTCATTTAGACCTAACCTATGGAAATAGGGGCGAAACGTTGGTCTTTGCCGGAGTATCTTCCTACAATTTATATTTTTAATGTTCTTGCAATCGTTTATCAAATATTTTGTATTATTCCGGTTTTAATTTTTTAGATATCTATCCAATGCATATAAATTATTACAATTTGGAATTATTAATAATTAATGTAAGTAAAAATTAATAAAACAATTACAGATTTTATTAATGGGTGGAAATGACCATGAAATGATGCCAGTTTATTAATATTATTAATTAAGAACAATTTAATGAAGGAAGACTTATATCTACAATATTCTTAATGAATTTTAATTTCTATTTATTAATAATTAGTGCATTATTACATTTAATAATAATGTTTGCGAGTTCATAAATAACTTGTGCATTTAACAATTATCATTTAAAATTGAAGCTCCGGTGGCGGAAAACAATCTTTAAGATTGCAATAGACCATTAAGTTCAGTCTAGATTAAGGTTTTTCACCATCCCAACGAGGACCCCAGTTGCTTCCGGCAGTTCCACCCGAGGGAACAACCGCTTTTCTTCAAGTCTTCCTGGGACATGCGGGCTGGCACTTTAATCTAAGGGATTAGTTTCGACCGATAGTATATTTTCGA
>NW_027109400.1:1395499-1396102 GCF_000696795.3 Halyomorpha halys
ATTTTAGTTCTTTTCTCTCAGTAATAACTGAATATGGTAGTAACATAAGTTTTTATTTTTATTTTTTTTAATATTCACCCAAATGCTTGCTACTAATTCTCAGATCACAACTTTGTGGACAAATTTTGAGATGATATGTTTTTTGTAATTTATTTGTGGACAGATTTTGCTAGATATGTTTTTTGTGATTTATTTGTGGTTAAAATTAAACTTTTTCACTGAAATAATATATGGTACAATTATTTGACACAACTTCAATAATATAAAGTGATTGTTTTTATATATTTAAACTGAGAATTAAAAGAGGCTGTCAGCTTCATAGTTCATAGATCAACATTTTATTAAATTTCGAGCAGTAATGAATACTGTTATGTATAATTATATAAGTGTTATAATAAAATTGCTTTAGCCCAATTTATTCAATATTTATCAACTCCGTTTTAATAATAATAATAATACTTTATTTATTCTGGGATGAGTCCATTTAGCATTTTTGTTATTTTACATTTGAGTAAATTCTGTCAAATTTTACAATTCGTGTAATATCACCTTAAAATATTATAAACGTTTCAATATATTTTATTATTGTTGATACTGTTATAC
>NW_027109400.1:1396747-1413293 GCF_000696795.3 Halyomorpha halys
CATTTAGAATAATACAGGATAGACGGATGTGGGCTGAGGGGCCTCAGAGATACATTAACAAAAAATACAAAGTAAATAAATAGTCATTATAAAAAACAATTATAAGTTACTTTCATGTCATTTAACTTAATTCAGTCAGTAATAGAAAAAAAAAGAAAAAAAAAAACACGATGTAAAAATAATTGAAAACGACATAATAATTTAAATAAATATTTTCAATTATATCTATTTATAATTTTATGGGGTCTGAATGGATAAGAAATGATTGAATAGGCGGGATTTAAAATAAAATTTTTAGAACAATTAATTCATTCCAGCTCTACTCTTAAAAGTCATCGGTGGCTCGAATTGCAACTACTTTACTCTATTGTGTTAGTAATAAATCATTAATTTTTTCACTCCCTTTTCTTCTTTTTTCTTTTTTGAGGATTGCTTCCTTTCTTGTTTCCTTGATTAAAGTTTGTCTCTGAGCAGAGAAGAGAGTAAATTCTAATAGCACGTGTTTCACTATTCTGATTGTTCAGCAGAGCATGTACGTCGGCGTTTTTAGTCCTCGCAACAAGTAGCCGTGGGAAAACACAAAGACAGCTAAGGATGATTTCTTCTTGCCTTGGTTTAACGTTACCCAGGGATTCCAATCTTTTTTTTTATTTCCAGTAACCTTAGAATACTTATTTTCCAGGTTTCGTTCTATCTTTCCAAGGAAAATATAATAAATAAAATTTTATTAGTTTAGTAGTCCAGTCTTCTCTGGAGATCATATCTATCATCGTCATTGTGGAGTTTCTTGGTGAGAGGTTATCCACTATTCTAGAATAATTGCGGTAAATTGTGCATCTCCGATATTACAGGACGTTGAATTGTTGGTTTTACAATAGTCTGAAGAACATACATAGAATCTGTAGTACTGATGGTTTTTTGACATTGAGCGTTGGAGGCATTCATGAGAGCTTCTTTGATGGTGTTGGCTTCACCCGTGAAGGCATAGGCGTTTGGAAATGTATATTTTAGTTCTTTTCTCTCAGTAATAACTGAATATTTCACAGGTTTCTAAAGGCACATCTGTGTAGAGTGTTCTACAATTATTTATTTAACAATACTAAAAAATAAATTTAAATCTTTTCTGGGTTTGAGTTTGTTTGGAGGCAGAAGCAAGGGATAGATTTAAGTTTTGGAAGAATCCAACTTGGTCCACTGACATCGCACAGCTTTTGAATGTGGTTTAGCTTCATCCCGAACGCTGAAATCGTGTATATTACTACTAGCAATTGGTTCTGCAGCAAACATGACCTCTTTAAGGAAATGATGGAGTTATATTATTTTAGCAGCATATTTTGCAATGATGAATGACCATATTATATTGCTCAATGGAGGATTCAACACACTTGATATATATACTTTCAATTGAGGAAGTCCTCTGAGCGCCTGAAAATATCCTTAGAAAATATTTTGAGGCCAGACCAACAGGAAAACGCCCAAGAGGAAGACCCAGAATACAATAAAAGGACTACATCTCCAGAGTGGGAAGAGAAAAAAGGGAAAACTGGGATGCCATGAGGTACTGGCTCGGGATCGTGAGGCTTGGTTTGCTTGGACAGAGGCACCTCCACGCTGAAAGGCACTAAGGAGAAAGAGGAAGAGGAAGAGGAAGAGGAAGAGAAAGAGGAAGAGGAAGAAGAGATTCTAAATTTGTAGAGTATCACATATTGGCTTTTGTTTTACTTATTGAAAAAAATTTCGCCCTTCTTTCTTTTCAATGATTTATGAAGCTTCCACTCAATCAAAAGATCTTAAAAACGAACTATCGGTCACAATACAATTCATACAGTGACAATATAATTTTGAGGTACCATTTAAAATTCTTTGCTAAATTATTGATCGCAACCACAAACAAGGTCACACATAAAGTGTCTTCTTTCTGTGAAACCGGCTAAGAAAAAGGTTCTACGCTGATTTGGAGTTTTCTTTCTTCAAAAATATTTGTGACATATGCCCACAATTTCCTCTTAACTCCAAAATCAATTAAGACCTTCAGTACAAGTGCGCTCCACATGATATCTTGGGTTTTCTTTTTGGTCTAGAAAATCAGCACTCTTTTTGTAGATTGCTTTTTCAGTTGCAGAATGTGATGATAAAATCCCGTCAGTTGTACAATAATGTTTTCTAAAACCAATTTTTAAGGAGCGGATAGTTTACTGCGCTGTAAAAAATGAACATTTTGTGTAAACAATTTTTTCTTAAAATTTGGAAATGCAATGATATTTGACGAAAATATTCCGGATGATTGGAGATACCCTTCTTCGGGAATGATGTAATAATTGAAGTTTTCTATAACTTGGGTAGATATCCAGTATCCCAGGCTCTTTTATAATCGTTGGAAGCATATACTACCTTCATATGGTTATTTTTATTATCTTTTTGGAGAAACAATCATTATTCAGAGATAAATAAAATAGATTTATGCCTGTTACAGATTAATAATTAAATTAGAATAAAATTATATGCATTTTATGATGAATTTGACTTAGTAAATGTAAGGAGTTTATTAAGGTGAAAAATAACGTATATTATTTATAGATTTTCAGAAACTCAAAAAAAAAATATAAAATACTAAAATATCATTGCTAAGTATGCGTTAACTGAATTTCCAAAGAAAATACCCTGAAGGAATACCAATTAAACGAACTAGTGGTGTGTCTTTTTAACCCTCTTCTTGGCAGTTAGTGGAAAAACAAATACGTTTTACCTATTATTTTAAATTTTCTCAGTATTTAGATTGAAGTAATCATTTTTGGAAGAAAAAGTATGATATAAATCCATTTTTATAGAGAAGTGTTCCCGTATTAATTTATAACTTTATTTCATTTTTAAATATAATTCGGCAATAGTACCATAATGTTGTTTATAACATTAATCTTTGGTTTTAAGGAATAAAAATACAAGAAATATACTGTGTTTAATAAGACCAAGAAATCTGTGAATTAACCTTGTATATCAATATTAATCAGATTTTCTTGGACATTTGGTATTCATTATAATGACGCAAATTTTATTTTTTCATAATTACAAGTTTTTGTAAAAACTGCGGATTTCGATCGTTGTTCATATGTTAATTCTTAACGTAATTAGGATATTAAAACATTTATCAAAGTAATAGTACCATTCTGTCCCTGAGCCAAGAATAGTATTATTTATTTTAGCTAATTGAAATATATTGTTAAATAATCATGGTGGAAGATTGCTGATTGACTGTGTATCAATAAATGGAATTTGGTCCGTGTGCGGTCAAATTAAACACTAATAGTAATATGTACTATTTTTATTTAAGCCAATGTTTCTTTTCTCTTCATTCTGTTTTTCAGAAGCCCACTTTCCAGTCATATCTTTTATTCTTGTTTTTTTTTCTAAATTCTCACCCCATACTTAATTTAATTATATTTTATATTTACTATCTTCCTTTTTCTTTTATATTTATGTATCTTATTTTTTACTTTATATTTATGTGTTACCAGCTCAAGTATACTCATATTAATTACTTAATTATTAATATTTCTATATTATAATTTACATACCTCTGTATCCCCACTCATTTAGTAAATTGTCTTTCTTCATCATTTATATTAATTGTATCCCATTATTTTAACTTTATTTATTCTTTGTTTTCTACCCATGTAAATTTATTTTTTTTAATTAATATTTCTTCTCCCCTTCTATTATGTATATTATCATTTATTGTTTACGTAATTTTAATTTTTTCTACACTGTTTACTTTAAAATTATTTCCAAATGTGACATACTTAACTGCCATCCCCACTCCTGCCAATACTAACGGTTCACTTCCGTCAAAACAGGTATGAATTCTGTCTCGTTCTTTTTCTTCCTTTTTTTATTTATTTATTTTTTTATATTATTCTTAACCCTTTTCATCTCTTAATTTGTACTTTCTTTAATATTTCTTTTCTTTATCTGTTACTATTTTCGTTTCCATTTATTGATTATAACCTTTAATTTTTACATTTCATTGTATACCCCTGTAATTTGCAATTTACTTTTTTTACTTATGTTAAGTGTATTAATCTTTTTTAGCCCTGACAAAGCCCTGTAAAGTGGGGGGAAACGTTTGTTAAAATAAAAATAGTACGTAATATTACTATTTGAGTTTAACTTGGCTGCACCCGGACCAAATTCCATTTTTTGTTAAATAATCATATATTTATTTATAACTGTATACGAAAATATAGCTAATACGAGGAGATGGTTAGGAATATGAGTGCTATGGGTATTATTCAGTAATATGGGCATTATTCAGTGATATGGGTATTATTCAGTAATATGGGCATTATTCAGTGATATGGGTATTATTCAGTCTTATTTATGCTTTACAGATATATATCAGCCTATGTTTGTTTCTCTCTCGGATTCAGAATAATATAAAATCTCTATGATAGCCATTGTGGTAATATAATTCGAGTACTATGCTCATAATTATTCATAAGAGAAAAATAACATATATTTCAACATACATTTGCATAGATATATGGCCTCCCTTGTCAGTTGGAAGCTATGACCTAGTCTGAAGCAGTTCTGAGAGCTGGAAACAGGGCATAAACTACTTAGTGTGAAGTGAGATTCAACAGGTCTCATCAGATTTGCATAAAATGAGATGAGGTAACCTACTAAACCTAATCTCACCTATTTCACATAATTTACCGAGTGGTTGTTCAATTTATTGCACGACGCACAACAATTATACAGCGTTTAATTACCGATACAATTATATACAAAATGATTTCGAAAACTTTTTTAAGCTACATTTCAAGAGCGGAAAAGATTAAAATCAATAATATGAAAATTATAATGAATGAACCAACTAGATTTCTTAAGCATTGGTGTGAAACGAATAAATTTATTTTTAAATATTTGGAAATAAAGATAATCATCAAAAGAGGTTCGTAAGAAAAAAATAGAAGACAAGGAAAAAATAGCTCATAAATAGCTTCGAGTAGTAATTTTGAGAAATTTACCGATGCCTTATAAAAATCATCACAAATGTCTGGCCCTTATATTCGATCAAAAATTAAGTTGGGAACCGAATACACTTCGGTTTCTTAGTGGTACATCGTGGGGTTCGGATAGGTCTACCATGTTAAAACTGTATACTGCATTAGTCTGCTTCAAGCTAGATTATGTTTCTTTTATCTATGGCTCTGCCTGTTGTCGAACTCTTGCCAAGCTCGATTCAGTAAATCATACAAATCCGTATTCCTACCGGTGCATTCAGGATCAGTCCCATTCTCAGCATTTGCTATGAAGCTGGCCTACTTCCTTTATCATTTAGGATACAAAAACTAGCCATAAATTAGGTTTCCAAATCATTTCAACAAACAAATCATCCAACTTACAAATATGTATACATTTCCTTTGACAGAAAGAATCACTCTAGCTATCTCAACACTTAAAGAAATTCCGATACTGAAGCCTGAAATGAAGTTCTGAAATCAGAACCCACCTTGGACTCTAAAACAACCTATAACAAAGCTATATCTGAACATTATGCAAAAAATAAGACCACATCTGTCGAGTAAAAAGAACGGTTGTCGCGTCTTCTAGAAAATATTTCGGAACATTTTTTGATATACACTGATGGTTCCAAATCAGAACAAACCACCTCATCTTTCGTCACACGCGATTCAACTTACAAATTTAAATGACATAAGTTATGTTCAATATATACCGCTGAACTCACAATATCATCAGCCCTCCATTTTTGCCTTTCAATAACTCAGAAGACCCAGTAGATCAACCTCAGAAAGAACAACAGTAGCAAGGAGCCTTCGGCTTTCTCTGGGACCTCCAACGTGAAAAAAAGGATCCTACTTTAACAGATTTGGCGCCGATATACTCCGTGTGTTAATGTTCACACTACTGCGGAGACGTGCATCGATCATGACTCTTAGGTACTTTAAGAGTGCCTACCAACCGTGACAGTGATGGACTCAGTCTGCTTCCTCCTAGTTTCTAGGAGAACCTCAGTCTTGTGATCTGCAAGTTGTAGACCTACCGAAGACAGCCAACCTCGGACCGTAGCAACAGCCTGGTTTCCGATGAGGGTAGCTTCTTCCAAGTGCTTCGTTGCCACTACAACTGGAACGTCATCTGCGAATCCAGTGGCTCCCTACGGTATTGTCAATTTGAAGATAGCGTCGTACATGACGTTCTGTGAGTACTCCCAGTAGTCTGTAACTCCCATAAGATAGGCTGGCACCGCCATAGTCCGTAGGGCATCTATTATACAGGTCCAACTTGAAGTGTTGAAACCACTCTTAACGTCTAGAGGAATGATTGCTGTATAATACTTAGCACCTCTTCTCCACCTTGCTCCTGCAATTTTAGTACGTGGGTGTATGTGTGTGTGTGTGTGCGGAATAGTACTGAAGTGAAAAATCAAATTTTCACTTTATAATTCTTTGGCTCGAAATTTGAGGAAAACTGGGGATATTTGTAAAAATGGTCACATATCAATTAAATCGAATTCTGTCCAAGAATCGATTTCTGGATATTATATCTGGCATTATTGAGAATATTGCGATGCAACTTTAACATATTTGGCTATAACGACCTCTGTCTTGCAGATTACCAAAATTCTGTATGAACAAAGATGTAAGTAACGAGATCTATTAATGTCTCTTTTTACATTTAGAATTCTTTAAACTTTTTTTCTATTAATTAACAGGAAATCAATATTATTTTAAGAGAGAAAGTGGTGCCTTTTGTAGAGTCTTTTGTATCTATTTCATCCATTGACTATTCTAAGAAACATTCTTATTTTAAGAACCGTAATGGTTTCTCGTTACAAAATCTAAATGTACACGTGTTTCAATTGTATTCTCAGATCAGTAGTTTAAATAAGACTATGGTTTTTCTAGTCAAGGAAAAATAAACGCACACGAATTTTTCATTTATTGTTTTCAGTTTTCATAAATAGGAAAGAATGTCGACGGGGAAAAATGGAAATAAATGAACTATAGTAAGTTACCGAGAAATGTTTCTGTCGACTTTATTACCTTGCGAATGTCCAATTAAAATTGTTTCAATCCTGTGTATTATACCGTTCTATGTAATTGATATCATGTTCCAGTTTTATCATTCCCCTTAGCTGAATATTCGTAATTATAAAGCAAAGGTAACTCCGACCACTCCTTGGTGGTTTAATGCTGCTTATCATTCTTAATGAGTATTTGAAATACATTAAGATTGTGATTAAGTTAATTATTTTTAAACCATGAATTTGTTACTTTAGTAGAGAATCTAATAAAATTTGTATACCTCAGAAACATTGATGTTCGTGATTTCTTTTTCAAAATTTTTTTATTTTGCATTATTTGTTTCATTCTATTTTTTGATTTTTTTTAAATTCCTACGATTGAAAACACAGATATTCATCTAAAATATGTATTAAATACACCAATAACTAATAATACATTATGTTTAGTCCAAAAAAATTTAAATTAAATCAAATGCAATAAACTTAGGCTTTATATTTATTAAATCATGTTAAAACTCTT
Organism: Halyomorpha halys; assembly: GCF_000696795.3. Taxonomy (NCBI): domain Eukaryota; kingdom Metazoa; phylum Arthropoda; class Insecta; order Hemiptera; family Pentatomidae; genus Halyomorpha; species Halyomorpha halys. The sequence goes on from NW_027109400.1 coordinate 1,404,313, forward strand.
TGTGCTTTGGGGAGAAGCAGTTGAATATTTATGATAAAAATTTAGTAATATAATAGAATCAAATATAATTATATAAGCCAAGAGGAGTAATGAAATATGAAATATGAATCTGGTACTTCGATGTCAGCTGACTGAGGAGATCAGCTGATCATGTGTATATGTATATATAAAGATGTGCTGAACCCAATAAAGCCAGTATGTTACAGCAGTTCAAACGTGTTACATCTTATTCCTTCTTCTCTTTTTTGACATTTTGCTTTCGCCAATACTTAACTTATAAATACCAACTAATTATAATTTTGAATAAAAGGAATCATAGAATAATTAGAAAATATCGTAATATAAATATAAGTAATAAAATAAATAAATAATGAATGAATATAGAAAACATCTGAATAAATAATATTGAATTTAAGAAAGAGGAAATAACAAAAACATAATATAAATGTACAAATATATGTACAAAATGGAAAATTTTTATAATTAAAGTTATAAAAAAGTGATAAAGAAGACGTATATGTCATTAATGAAAAAACGTATACAAAATAATAGAATAAAAGAAACTGATCATAATGTTACGATTATATAAGACAAATGGAGTAATTAGTTAATATAACAAAATTAGATGTGGTGAACCTAACTTAACTAAAGGGTAAGGAATAAGGAATTAGTAAAGGGTTAAAAAGGAAGAAAAAAAAAAGAAACAAAACGAACATTAAGATAGGTGCAGGTCTGACACACAAATGAGGTGGCATAAGTGATGGTCAATTTCAGAGTTATAAATGTGTTGAAATAAAAAAAAAGGAAAGACCAAAGTTTAATAGTCTGGAATGCGTTTACCAGGTATCTAATAAGCTCACTAATTTTTTTTTTTTTTTCTTGGGTCCAAAAAATTTAGAAGCGAGCCGAGACTCTCTCCCCTGCTCCCCTCTACCTATGCCCATGAAAATAAGATATATAAAACGTGACAACTAATAATTTTAAAATAATAAAAGAACATATCACATGAAGATAAAAAATTTGTTTTCTAATTATTGTTAATGTTTTCTAATTATATTGTTCCTAATTATTGTATAATTTCTTTTATTTATAATGGAGTTTATCTTGTTGTTGTCGTTAGCCATTTTAGCACGTAGGTCTAAAATTCTGGTCGAAATCTAGTAAATCAGTTTTAATTCACTGACCACACCCCTAACCACCTTCTCCTTATGTATTTATACCCACGGTTAATTACATTATCACCATTATGACTGCCTTGATCTCATGGAGTAAATTTTATCTATATTTGTAATACTGAGTAATTAAAAAAGAGTTTAAAATCTTCTCAACAATTAATTTATGATCATAATAATTCTGTTAAATTCATTGTTTTATTAAGAATGTATTAAATTTAATGTTATAAAATTTAAAAAAAGAAAAAAAATATTATTATAAATTATGAGCGTACTAATATAGTCAATAAACTAAGAACATAACACAAATTGATCCGCATTTTTAGCCACAAACAAATCCATAACTAATTTTATTATAACAAAAAACCGCAAGTCTGACTAGTCCTTCCTTTATGGTAAATAAACAAAGTAACGAAATAATTTAAGTAAAGAACAATACTTGAACTTGAGCATCAAAGAATCAACTTACAAATTTAAGTTCCAAAGGATTTGCATTTCCAACTTGATTGTTCAAAACTTTCTATTAGAAGTCGTTGAATAATATACATCAGTTTTTAATATAGCTATTTCTTTCAACTTCATTAGTTTTAAATAGAATCTTTTTTTATAATAAGAAACGAAAATATTAATGATTAAACATAAACATGAATATTATTCATATAATTAAATATTCAATTATAATAACCGAATACTAAATGTTAATTATTCACCAGGAACAATGAGGGACTGTGTCCATTTAACCGCAGCCTTTTCATGAGCTTAAACTCTACTGTTCTTGATCCCATTGTATGGACGAGAATGCTCTGCTGTAATCCTTCATTAGTGTAATTCATCTTTTGATCTCCGATAAAGAAGATATTATTTCGAATTGCGTGATGTTGATGACCAACTCTGGGGTGGATGCCCCTTCCACAATCTGGAGCTCTGTACTTTCCATCATAGCTAATACCAGCCTGTCTTTAAGATCCCCCTGGTGATCGATTCGATGAAGGCATCGCCTCGGTAAAGCTTCCTAAAACGAAGGAAACTTAACGAGAGTTTTAATATTGCTTCTCAAGCGTTACTAATTTTCTAAGGTAAAATACGTTTCATCGTTATTTCTTGCTTTATTTCGAATTTTCTTTATCGTAAAAAAGGATTTTAAGGTGCTCTACTGAATTTAACAAAATAGTGAATAAATTATGCAAACGTTTACTGAATTTGCACCCATTTAATGAATTTCTTTTTTTAGTTTAATTAGTCAAAAAATATTAGAAACTTGTTGCCAGTTGAGTTCTTGCCAATCCACCTCAAGAGCTGAGAAATAAAAAATATTTTACATAATTTTAGAAATGTTTATATATCGTATATCGATAATATAAAAAAATGGTATTCATGTTTTTAGTTATTATTATATACCAATCGATTTTCCTTTTCGTGTAGAATAAGTGCAAAAGTTTGGTGATTGTATAAAAGGAGTTTTTGTAAATTAAAAATTATAGAAACCAAAAGTTGCTTCCAATGAAGTAAACAAAAAAATTTTGTTTAGGATAAATCAAATCAGATTTGTCCTTGACGTCTTTTTAAAACCTTAAATATGAATTTGTTGTAAATTCAAAATTGGAAATTTTTGGTGAATTTTTTTTCCTTCCATGTTCCGCGTCCATGAAATAAATCCATATTGTCGAATTCTGTCGACAGTATATGTCGGAACTACAACTGCTAAAAAGCTGAATTTCCGTTCTTCCGTCCCAAACAAATATGATTTAGATTTTATACCTTTATATGAGATAAAATGTAGTTTGAAATAAAAATAAAAATTCCTAAATGTTTTATTATATATTTCTGGTTCTAATTTGTTTAGTACATTCTAAAGAATCCTAAGCCCCTCCAAAGTTTCTTACAGATTAGTGACATATCAACTTTATTTTTCCATAAACAAATATTTATCCCATTGAGTTATATCAATCTGGCTAAATTATTTTCATATATTTTATATGGTGTAATAATATACCATTCGATTTGTTTTTGGATGTAAAATAACAAAAGAATATATTCATATGTATTTATTTAAGTTAAAATGCATACTAAATTACAAAAATAAAAATAGCATTGTATTTTATAGAGGACCAATTTTGTTTACTCAAAAAATAGCAATGTTAGTCTGTTTGAATTGTTACATAAATTTATATTAGAGTTTCCTTCTAAATAAATTTTGTTTGAACCGGCCTGGTAACATACTTGTTGTTTTTTTACAAAAATTCGTATTTAACAGTTTTCGAATTCAGCAATGTCGGTCTTGGTAGTTTCTTAGTTGGACTCGTAAGACATGAACACAAGCACTGCAATTTACTGCAATAAATTTACTTATACAATCCAAAAACATACGATAGGTAAATGTATTGCTTATAATCTGTAAGCTTGTATGCTTAATACAAGTTACATATGTTGTAATTTCCCACTGTATATATCCTTTTTTTTAGTTAGTTGACCCAAGACTTACGTTAAGTTCTATATTGCCAATTCGCTATCTTACAACTATTTACAAAATTTCATAACAATACATGAGAAACCCAGTTGTTCCAATTAAGGCCCTCCTGTAAAATTATTTGGAGTTCTAATAAAGCTTAACTTAAAGAGGAATACTTAAATTTACAGTTGTAATCTTGACTCCAAAACAAATGGTTTTATTTTAAAAATGTCAATATAATTTTAATATGTTATGTAATCAATTCTGGTTCATGATTTTCTGTAATTCAATTCCTAAAAAGTGTTTTTAAAAATTACTTATTACTTTATTCATACAGTTATCACCATATGTCCAGTTTTAGTACGATCGAAGAGTTTAGATACTAATAAAGACCTTATGGCTAGGTGTGTTATGAATTCAGCAAATAAGAACAAACCTTATAAGGATGTTATCTGGCTTAAATTGAAGAGCAGATCATAACAGTCTACAGTCAATGTATTTCAGGTCCACGTTTGGGTATGAAATAACGAACTAGGTAATAGTCACAAACTCCAATTTCCAAAAAGGCTCTCTTGTCCAAAATCCTAATTAATGATAAATACTGGAGATCTTAAATATACTCTGATAGAATCCAATATGACACTCCTTAGACAAGAGGAGAGAAAGGATATAATAATTATCCATTTAAACACAAAAAGCTAAATGTATTACCACCCACACGCTTAGTCAAAGGATTTTGGAGTTGTATTAAAAAAAACAAACCTTACTGCACAAAAATTCCTCAATAAAAGGTGAAGTTAAAGGAATTAGACCCGAAATTTGCTGAAAAGATGGCAGACGACCTCCCACCATGGAACCCTCCTCATTCACATTGATTCCTAGTAACATAAAGAAGAATCAATCTAAATTCAGAGCTCGAGTACTCAAATGTATGTGAAATACCCAAAAATATCCCTTCCAGAATAATTACGGTTCCACGTGGTTTTTCGTAACGACCATTACAGAAAGCGATGGTGGGGTTTCACTCAACAAACTATGAACCCAAGCGTGAATCATAAATAAAGGCAACCAAAATTCAAAGACGCCTCAGAAATCAGAAATTATATTTTTAATCAAGGCATATTTGGTTCTTGTGAGCTTAAAGTCCAAGTGAAAAATGAACTACTAATGCTTGCAATGGTCATTGTGGAATAACTCAGAACGAATTTAATAATTGACTTATGAATGAGGGCTTCAAATTACCCATAATTGCCGATATACCTCGACTCCAACACGCTCTCGAAAAGAGGAGGAACAGCGGAAGCAGTGATGGCCTAAACCTGATTTGGTTCCATGCTGTTCGGGGAACTGGAGGATCATTGTAGTGTCGAATTAGTTCTGTCATTCACAGACAGTCATTTTAATAGTAAGAAGAATTATTAGTTTATAAATCATTTAGTTTATCAACTAAAGTTCTAAACTAAATTAAACAAAAAATTTAAACTTGTATCCATTTTCCTGTCTTTAATTTCTTTCCTTTTCTTTTTATATTATTATGAATTTCAATTTTTCACGGTGTATCGTAACGAAAAGATTAATGAAATTTTTTACGCAACAGCTATGTAATAAAAAGTACATTTTTGTAAATAATCAATATTTTTGGAAGCAAAATTAACTTGTGTTAATTTTTAAGAATTGATAATTCGAGAAGAAAGTTTCACTTCATAATTTGTATTTTCCGGGGCTTTTATTAATTCTTAATACTCCTTTCGTTTTTATGCCTTTTATTTATTTAAATTTTAATCCTTTGAGTTCTTTTCCATTTGATTCTCAACGAATCAACATTTTGTCCACATAAAAGTCTCTTCTCTTTTCCTTGATGCCCTCTTTATTTTAGGGAATGAAGATGAGGTTCGATAAGCACTCTCGTGCCAGAGCTCTTAGGACACTCGAGAGCTAAGAGGACCCCCTTACTGAAATCTCCAGCCCTTGAGAGAGTAAATGAAGGGAGATAGCTGTTTCATAATTAATATTATTATTGTTAATAATATTTAATGAAGCATCTCATTCTATAAGCATCTAAATTCACTCTCTCCTCATTATAGGAAATTAATGTGGTAATATGAAGCGTTCAGTAAAGAGGTACCATGACATTACTTGCCGTACATATCAAAAAATATTACACGTTGGTTATTTTATCCTATTTTCTAAACGAAAATTTTTTTTCATATATCACTTTCATATTATCTAAATTACGCATTTTAAATTTTTTAAAAATTTTTTTCGTTTGTTATGTGGTTGAAATAAATAAAACATCCACCAGTTTAAGAAATAAGAACAGTGTAAAAACGAGAAACTTACTTCAGTAAAACATTATTATTATTATTAAATAAATTTATTGTCGGTTTGAACCTAGAAATGTTGGTAAGAAATGAGATTGAACAACTTACAATTATACACATAACTACTTAAAGCTATTTTTGTTCGGAATGATAAAAAAAGTATATTTAAAATTTACGTATATTTACCTTCATTGTAGAGATGGATTTACATCGCAGATTATATTTCTTATAAAAGGCGATATTCATACTTTAACCAATATTTTTTTTTTGTATATATGAGTTTTAGTTTTAGCAACTCAGAGCAGGAAAAGTGGGTCATACAGAAGATTACTAATAAGATAGATTTAGAAGGAAAGTATAAAGGTTTTATTGACTACCCGGACTATCTTCCTACAATATATTAATTATTAAATACAGATATTTTTTATATATTTCTGTATTACGATATCGGTCAATTGAAGCTTACATTGTTATTATAACAATTACATTTGTTTTTAGCAATTGGCATTGTGGGGGCTTAGTCCTGTGCTACAAGACCTCTAATGATTTAAAATTATTCACTGATTTTAATTGATGAAAATATGTTAGTAAAAACAAAAGAAAGAAGAAATAATTCCAAAAATAATCAATATTTATAGAATAAGTAAAATATATAACTGACTTATGCACTAAAAAAAAATAAAAAATAAATAATAATAACAACGATAAATAAATGCAGTTCGTAGCTAGACTGAAGCCCAGAGTGATACAACTCACTCTGGGCTTCAGTCTTTGATTGTTGTTGGATTTCGTATAATGTAAGCCACTGGACCTTTAACTGCTGGTAACTGGTCGATGAAAATTTTTAAATCTTTTTTTACAATACAATTGACAATTTTTTAAAAACCAAACAACGAATCTTGGGAATTTATTTAGAAATTACAGTAATTTTTGTTGATAAAATAATCAAGATTAGGGAAGCCGACGGCTAAATGACGACATCGGTTAGTTTTAAAATCTAAACCTAGGACATTTAGGCCCTCCACGAGGTAAAATAAGGCGAGATGAAATAAGTAAGAGAGACTCGTAAAGTGCAATATTTTTCCCGAGGCGAGATGGAATCGAAGCGAAAGAGATTCGTCATATGCGAACATTTGTATGAGGGAAATCGGGTTTTCTTTAATGGGGAAGTTTTTTTTTTCAGGATATTGGACGATTTTCCGACTATTTAGAGGTATGCTGAATGGAATTAAATATACAATTTTTCAACTTTTCAGGTAATATCTCATGAACTGCGGAATAGATTTTGTAGTATTGAAATATTGTCCGGCTATGTTGCAGTAGACCAAAAGGATAACGACTGAGAAAATGTATCAACTTTTCTTTCCCTTTTCAGCTTATATTTCGGGAACGGCTGAATAGATTTTTCCGGTTCGAATGATTTTCCGAATGTTTATGTGGTAAAAAATCTCCTGTTTTTTAAAAGGTTTTTACAATATCTTGCCAAAGGCTTTAGTAAATCTATAAGGCAATTATAGATCTAATCGTTTCTTTCAAATATTGTATCTTCTTCAAAATACTCTTAAAACGAATATGATATTGTGATTGCTTCTTCTTGACCTGGATCAATAATATTCTGAAGGAGGGATCTACTGTTCTGTGTAATTGTATCTCTTAAATTTTTGATATTTGAATGCCATTCGGGAATAACCATAATGTTAATTGTTGTTACACATTTCGTTTTTAAAATGTTCGTCTTTTATTTTAGTTCAATACAGAAATCTTATTGAGGAAAGGTAGTTTAACGTTTTTAACTTATTACAATAAATAAAGAACACATACGCTATGGATCAATAGGGATTAAATTAGAGAATCAAATTTTTAATTCAGATTTTCGCTAATATAAATTAATTTAAACCAAGGGGTTTCGGATAATATATAGTTAAAAAATAGTTTGAACTATGAAAATACGTTAACCTGTTTTCGAAATATAAGATAAAAAGCAAATAAAGAATCGAAAATGTTTTACGCCTGTTGAATTTATTTAATTTTTATTATTCAACTATTATAAATGGAGCGCGGTGGCCACGGGGTAAAGCGCGTGTCTACTAACTCCAAAGAACGGAGTTCGAATCCGGCTGGGCAGAAAATTGTTTTCTGTTACACTGTAGTCGTGAGCCAACTCCTGTGGGCTTTGGAGCCTTCCTGAGGTCCATCCAGCCTCTTAAATTGGGTAAAAATCTGGCGGTCGAGCGTGATTCAGACCAAATCACCTTCTTGCACAATCGTTGGTCTAGTAAGAGTACATCTTTACAAAGTACTGAACCCCTTACCTTTCATGGGTTGTAGCGGTACAGATTTTAATTTAATTTTTTTTTATAGATCCACGCTTTCCATTGCATTGCTTCGTTTTTTTCAGTACCAGGTAATCTACGAAATATTCCGAAAGATGGAAAAGATGATTTTGTAGCTCATTTTTAATAGATGGAATTGTTATTATAGATTAGAATGGGAACTTATAAGCACTGATTGTTGTTTCCTCGTAATAAAGACAACTAGAAGGATTACACTTGGAAGACGCTGTCAACACGGACCCCAATTTATGTCAACTTCAGCCTACTGCAATACTATATCAACCATAATTTGAACGTAAATCAATGTCAATGGAACAAATTGGACTGTCAGGCTTGAACATAGAACACTGCCCCGAGGTAACCTATACTTGAAATGAAAATATATTGCTGTCGACGACCTTGCCTTCAAAGACAAATAAAGATTTGCTGTGGTTCGATAATAATATATTTTTTAAAAGATTCATTGTAGCTTCAGGGGACTAGCTTGAGTGTTATGCATGAGTCGGTGTATTATACGTATACAGATTCATTTTCTTTTTTTAAAAATAAATATTGATCTTTTATTCTAAACTAATTTATAGTTAAAGGATGCCATTTCATCTGTAAAATTATATTGATGATAATTACTCTGAATTATTAAAACGGCTTCATAACGTTGCATTTCAACATGCGGATATTATTAAAAAGGTTTATGATTTGAATTAAT
>NW_027109400.1:1413343-1416968 GCF_000696795.3 Halyomorpha halys
ATAACGTTGCATTTCAACATGCGGATATTATTAAAAAGGTTTATGATTTGAATTAATCATGATATTTTACCAATACATAACAAATAATGATATATCTAATTTGTTTATTCACCACTTTCTTAACTACTTTGTCTTCTAAATCAAATTAAAAAAACTATCGGTATCTTCAATAATATTGGTCCAATTAGATAAGCGTTGGAAATATGTTTTGGTGCTTGTTCGAATATTCTGAATGTTACAGTATAGTTTGGAAGGTGTAGTTATTCCAAAAACTTGACAACCAAAGTAGATGGGTTTTAAAAGTTTATTATGCTATATTTTTACCAAAAATAGTCCAATTTTGATAGATTTTTTTTGTTCTTTTTTTAGGGAACATAATTACATCCAAAGTTACTGTGTGGCTTTGGTCCTTTAGAGTTAAGAATCTGTCTGGTAGGTTTAGAGATAAGCTGAATGTTGGTCGGACGAATTCTTTTGGATTCCACGTAAAACCACAAATGTTTAGGAAATGTTAAAATAAAAAAATGAAATCTGTACCGTTACAGCCCATGAAAAGTCAGGGGTGTAGTACTTTGTTAGGAAGTACTGTTTCTATACCAACGGTTCTGAAAGGAGGTGATTTAATCAGAATCACGCTCGACCGCCAGACTTTTACTAATTAAGGGTACTCATTCTGTGATGTTTTTGAGGCTAGGTGGACCCCGGAGGGCTCCCGTACCCATAAGACTGACTCAGCAGCTATAGTGAAACAGATAAGATTTATCTGCCACAGCCGAATGGAATCCCGGATTCTAGGAGTTAGTAGTTCAGTTCCCTACCAATGAGCTATCCACTTCCATTACGGAATATTAATTTTTATTTTTCTTGGTCTATTCCAATGATTCTTTATTAAAAATAATAAACAAAATCTAATTCCAATCAATGCACTTATTTAAAAAAAAAAATTGAGTATATTTAATTTTTTAATTTTTATTATCATTTTATTTTATTTTTTCATGTATATTGTTTGATTATGTTCATTTATTTATCTTTTTATTTTATTACATTAAGAGAGAGATTTTTTTTTTTTATGTACTTTTTTTCATTAATTTATTTATTTTTATTCTTATGTTATTTTATTTTAGTATGAATGTGATCAATCACCACTTATAATTGTCATGTAAATCAGTCTTTTTTAATGAATTGGAAGTTTGAACCGTTTGTCTAGTAAGTGCTATAATAGTCGAAATCGACGTGGTGTTTCCTGTCTTTTCAGTCTTGTGTGAGGATTCCAGGTTAGTCGTTTGTCCAGATGTAGTCCGATCTAATGGTAGTGGATCTGTTCAACAGGGGTAAGGGCAACATTATTGAAGTTTACTGTAGGACAGTCAGTAGGTTTACGACGTAGGGTAAAGGTAATTTGATGGGATTTGTTGGAATTTATTTTAATCCTCCAATTACGATACCATTCTTCGAGGGCTGTGATATGGAATTGAGGAGTTTGGGATGCAATGAAAGGGTTATTATTAACAGCGAGCTCACATGTGTCATCGGCATACGTGGTGAGGATAGTGTTAGGATTGCTTGGGATGTCTGCTGTATAGATTGTGTAGAGGATGGGATCGATGATACTACCCTGAGGACACCAGTGGACTGAAAGAAAGGGGATGAATAGGAATCATTGTGGTTTAGTTTAAATGATCTGTCATGGAGAAAGGAACGAATGATGAGAAAGTATGTAGGAGGTAGGAATTTACGGAGTTTGTAAAGCAGTCCCAGAGGGTGCCAGACTCGATTAAAAGCCTGTTCTACATCGAAAAAGACTCCCACGCAGCACATTCCGCGCTCTAAAGAAGACGAGACAACGTCCACTACACGATGACATTGCTGGATGGTCAAAAGATAATTTTATTTATTTATTTTGTCATATGATTCTGTGAAAGTGATTTCTAGACACTTTTCCTCTGTCTTCAAAAAATGGCCATGTTGCAAAAACCTAATCGGCCATTATGAAATAAAAAGGCAGATCTTAATACTTTTGTTAGTACCGGGGATCATTTCAGGCTGATGTATGACTGATCCATCATATCAAAGATATCGGTGTAGCAGTTTTAGAGAAAAGCCGAGGTCGGCGGATGGACGTATTTTTATTTTTACTTAATTCTCGGTATTCATTCATCTTGAAACGTAAAAACCTGAAATTTGAGATGATCCAAATTTTTTTTCTTTGTCAATTAAGAAAGTTCTTTATTGATAATCATAAGCCGGAAAGTATTATGCTATAAATGTTTGTAATTAGCGGGGCGGGTCCGGCTACAATGTACAAAAAAAAGAGTATAATATAAATCTGATTAAAAAATAATTTGCATACAAGATAACCGAGGTTAATTAAATATATAATGTAGAATTTTATTATATATTATATATGTAATTAAAAATATATGTTGCTAAGAATATATTATTAACTCACTGCTCATAGAAAATAATTCAGATTATAATATATGGCTGTAACGATCCTTATCTATGCAGAAGGATATGACATTGTCGTTCTACGAATCCTATGAAACCCTAAAACCTTCCAGGAATTCTAAATACCCCTTATTACCCTTTAACTAAAACAGTTCACAAAGCTCTTTCAGTTCTAGGTCTCTCTGAACCCTAGTAGTATCAAAGTAACTTTTCCTAGCAGTTACTATTCCCGGAGTAAGTATAATCCAGAATAGGCTGAGGGCTGAGACTGAACTGCTATTGTTTACAAGTATGATTCCATTAGTGAGGAGTAAGGCGGATGAATATTCCATGAGCCGGCCACCAATCAGCCTGTAAACGTATTCCCCGTTAATCCCGAAGCAACTTTTCCCCGGACCAGCCTCCCACCATTTCCTTTCCTCTTGCCTATATATCGACTAATTTCGCTCTCGATGAGCGGCCCTTTCCCTCCGTTACACTCTTTTCCATTCACTATATTAGGGCACCCAGCCGGTTCGGTATAATACAATCTGGAGCAAATCTTGAGCTTATGCAGTATCCCCTAATCTTGTTATCCGGACTTCTTATCCCTATTCGGCAAAAGAGGGGATTGGAGGGGAGCAATATAACTGTCGAATCCCGACAGCTTATATTAGGTACAGCTGCTACTCTACATGTACTATAGAGGACCACTTTACGTTAATTAGATTTGCTATCAATTAAGGGGATAACGACATGAGGGAAATTAGTAACCGTTCGATATTATTAACGGTTTGCTCTTCAATCCCTTCAAACTTAATCAAGTTTGCTTCTTTCTCATTATGCAATTATGTAATCTTAATATATTTTCTGACTGAAACAGTAAATAGCTATAATTTTAAAAAAAATATCAGCTAGGGTTGATAAAGAAGTGTCACCGTCAGAAATGACTTTGGTAGTTATGTATGCTTAACCTTTACATTATAAAAATTAAAAGCTTAAGATTTTAAATGAATATAATAGAAGTGGAAAAGAAAAAAAAATAAACACCTTCATCTAATTTAAGCTCTAATATCTTCACAAAACTTTTTTTTTTTGCACTAATGGGAAATAAAATTTATTTTTCCTTAATTATGTTATTTTACCTACTTATTCAATTACCTATGTATACATTTTAGTTTCCACTTCTCTCATCACT
>NW_027109400.1:1417018-1423644 GCF_000696795.3 Halyomorpha halys
ACACGATGACATTGCTGGATGGTCAAAAGATAATTTTATTTATTTATTTTGTCATATGATTCTGTGAAAGTGATTTCTAGACACTTTTCCTCTGTCTTCAAAAAATGGCCATGTTGCAAAAACCTAATCGGCCATTATGAAATAAAAAGGCAGATCTTAATACTTTTGTTAGTACCGGGGATCATTTCAGGCTGATGTATGACTGATCCATCATATCAAAGATATCGGTGTAGCAGTTTTAGAGAAAAGCCGAGGTCGGCGGATGGACGTATTTTTATTTTTACTTAATTCTCGGTATTCATTCATCTTGAAACGTAAAAACCTGAAATTTGAGATGATCCAAATTTTTTTTCTTTGTCAATTAAGAAAGTTCTTTATTGATAATCATAAGCCGGAAAGTATTATGCTATAAATGTTTGTAATTAGCGGGGCGGGTCCGGCTACAATGTACAAAAAAAAGAGTATAATATAAATCTGATTAAAAAATAATTTGCATACAAGATAACCGAGGTTAATTAAATATATAATGTAGAATTTTATTATATATTATATATGTAATTAAAAATATATGTTGCTAAGAATATATTATTAACTCACTGCTCATAGAAAATAATTCAGATTATAATATATGGCTGTAACGATCCTTATCTATGCAGAAGGATATGACATTGTCGTTCTACGAATCCTATGAAACCCTAAAACCTTCCAGGAATTCTAAATACCCCTTATTACCCTTTAACTAAAACAGTTCACAAAGCTCTTTCAGTTCTAGGTCTCTCTGAACCCTAGTAGTATCAAAGTAACTTTTCCTAGCAGTTACTATTCCCGGAGTAAGTATAATCCAGAATAGGCTGAGGGCTGAGACTGAACTGCTATTGTTTACAAGTATGATTCCATTAGTGAGGAGTAAGGCGGATGAATATTCCATGAGCCGGCCACCAATCAGCCTGTAAACGTATTCCCCGTTAATCCCGAAGCAACTTTTCCCCGGACCAGCCTCCCACCATTTCCTTTCCTCTTGCCTATATATCGACTAATTTCGCTCTCGATGAGCGGCCCTTTCCCTCCGTTACACTCTTTTCCATTCACTATATTAGGGCACCCAGCCGGTTCGGTATAATACAATCTGGAGCAAATCTTGAGCTTATGCAGTATCCCCTAATCTTGTTATCCGGACTTCTTATCCCTATTCGGCAAAAGAGGGGATTGGAGGGGAGCAATATAACTGTCGAATCCCGACAGCTTATATTAGGTACAGCTGCTACTCTACATGTACTATAGAGGACCACTTTACGTTAATTAGATTTGCTATCAATTAAGGGGATAACGACATGAGGGAAATTAGTAACCGTTCGATATTATTAACGGTTTGCTCTTCAATCCCTTCAAACTTAATCAAGTTTGCTTCTTTCTCATTATGCAATTATGTAATCTTAATATATTTCCTGACTCAAACAGTAAATAGCTATAATTTTTAAAAAAATATCAGATATGGTTGATAAAGAAGTGTCACCGTCAGAAATGACTTTGGTAGTTATGTTGTATACTTAACTTATACATTATAAAAATTAAAAGCCGAAGATTTTGAATGAATATAATAGAAGTGGAAAAAAAATAAAAATAAACACCTTCATCTTATTTAAGCTCTAATTTCTTCACAAAACTTTTTTTTGCACTAAACTAATCAAATATGGGAAATAAAATTTATTTTTCCTTAATTATGTTATTTTACCTACTTATTCAATTACCTATGTATACATTTTAGTTTCCACTTCTCTCATCACTTTATTCTATTAATTCCATTCTCTAAAATTATTTACTTTATGTCATTCTGTTTATATTTTGTTTTTTATTTTCTATATGCATTGGTTGTTATCTGTTTCTAGCTCTGATGAAGGCTAAAAACTCTAGCCGAAACTTTGGAACGATTAAATAAGTTACATCAACTTATTTTTATTTTATTTTGACCGCACCCCCAACCATCTTCTTTAATATTATCATTTTTTTGACATATATCAAACTTACACAACTTTACATAATATGATTCACTCAATTATAAAATATAATTTATTATTAAAAATGAAAAATATTATGGGGATATGGGAAATAATAGGGAATAAATATTTATGTTACCCTACCAAGTGGTCGGTAAAATTCTTGACCTAGCTCATTTATTTTTTTTTATTCAAAACATTATTTTGGCTAGATATTAAAAACTACCACAATGTTGTTGGGCAATAGGTAATAGTGATGACTGATCACATTCATACTTCGATGCCACATCTAATCGGTTGATGGACCGAAGGCATGATCCACCTCCTAATTCCGGGTAATCGTCAAATTGTGCTATTATTTGTCCATCCTAAACTAAAATTGTAATATTTAAACTTTTATTTATTTTTTTTTTATTCAAAAAAATTATTTTTGGCATATATTAAAATCTACCACAATGTTGTTGGGCAATAGGTAATAGTGATGACTGACCACATTCATACTAAAATAAAATAACATAAGAATAAAAATAAATGAAAACAAAATTACATAAAAATAAATAAAATCTCTCTCTCTCTCTCTCTCTCTCTCTCTCTCTCTCTCTCTCTCTCTCTAAATATATACAAACAGAAGGATAAAAAAATGAACATAATCAAACTATGTACATGTAAAAATAAATAAATAAAATGAAACAATAATAAAAATAAATAAAATTATCATTAGACACATTTACTCTCTTATATACAATATTTACACTACCGAACAGAGGATCCCTGAGCTCACTCTATCCCCCACGGGGTGAGGGGTAGAGCAGAGTTCTTTGAGATCCCAGCACATCCCTCTCACCGTGTCACTTGTAATGAGCCAATGGATGGTGAGCAAGTGCACTAAAGCCGCAAACATTCAACTTGATTGAAGCATCTGGCCATTGCCAGAACTCCAATTATCCATTTTTATTTTACAATAAGTCTCTTGTCCACTGCCGTTTCAACTTTTATGGTGGATTGTAGGGATGGGTGGAACTAGATATGGATTGAACCATTGAATGATTAGGATTATTAGAAAGGATTATATGGAATTTTTAGAATTTGGTTGGTATGAGATCAAGGACAAAATGGATAGCTCATTTCTATATTGATACCATGAATTACACTTTTGTATGAAAAGGTAAAAAATAACCATCTGCTTTTATATGGAGTAATGATTTTCTTCTTATAAAAACAGAGATAGATGGATACCTCTTGTATGAAGAGGGACCGATGTGAGGATGGGTAACTTCAGTTAACAAGTTGAACATTTCTCTAATTATTTTAACAAGCACCCTCTCTCTCTCTCAGAAGTTCTGTATAGCGTCAGCTCAGTACCTACCTATACAGGGTGTTGAGGGACCGATTGACTCATCCTTTTTCTAGTGGATTATGAGTAGTTCGAAATGAAACCAAGTAGGTCTTAATTATGGTGAAAGATTCTTATAGTCGTGAAGTCGACTTCATAACCTCTTTCGCATAAATAATCAAGGCATTTTTACCGTCATAATAACACATGAGGCGTCTGTCAGTCCAATCGTCAAATGATGGTTGAGCGAGGAAGCACAAAGTACCGGGTCTAACTAGTCTTTAACACTCTGAACATGAACGGGTTAAAATCTGAGTGTCTCATCTGATAATTTCAACCATTTTGGGTCAAGTCCGGAAGTTTAATTTAGAAGCGCTGAACTGTCTAAAGAAAAATTAGATAAAGTCGCAACATCAATGGTTCGCTGATTCGTCTGTTGTAAGTATTGAACCAACCTTCAAAATTGTGTTTAATGACTTACATAATGGCAAAGTCATTTTCATATGTAGAATATAAAGCGAAAATAAAATTGAGATTTTGTTACTTCATAATTGCTTTTAATCATATCAATAATCAATGACGTAGGATTTCACTATAAGTTCTTTTTGATTTGTGAAAAAAGTCTATTACTATCATGACATGAAACGAGTCTCTAATACTACCTCAAAAAAAAGAGACATTACTGATTACATATTAATCACACATTAACCGTTTAAAAACTTCAAATTACATAAATATGCTCTGATGAATTAATTTATTCTATGAATAATAAATATTAGCGCGTTTTGCGCAATATTTAAGTAAATCTCACTAATATCAAGATTTTTTTTATTTACTGACCTTTTCAAATTTATCTTCTGTTTCCCGTTGTCTATTTTTACTCTTTGTCTGTTCATTATTGAGAAACATTGATATTATGAACACTAGTTTTTTTTTTTTTTTTGGAGATAAGAATTTACAGAAATATTGTCCTTCCTGCTGTTCTTAAATCATTAAAACTTTTTGTAAATAAAGTAGAGCGATAAATAATGAGTCCGAAGATGGATGGGTTAACAGAACTTAGTTGACAAAGTGACTTCGAATTTCAGAATTGTACCTGGTGAAATTCAGGTTATAGTTCTGCGGCGAATAAGATGGACATTAGAGGTAGGGATGGGATATCGATATCGATATTTTACCTCCAGTATTTGATATTTTGAAGACGATAGTTTCAGAATATTAATATTTTTCTTCGATATCAACAGTTTTTACAAAGAGAGAAAAAAAAAATCATTAAATTTATTGAAAAGCACATATATGTATTGAATAGATATGCAAACAAAAGAATCATGGGTGTCTTGCTCTCTAAAAATATTGACACTTCCCAGAATGAATATACATTTTTTTTTACAGCATAAAATAATTTAATCAATAAATATTATATAACCCAATATACCACCCCTTATTATATTATATAATTAATGCTAATGATATTTTATAGAAATAAAGATATTCAATTGGTAAACGGGTAAACACAAAACAAGCCTATGGAAAAGAATCCAATTATGATAATAGTTTTTACAGGACATAGTTAAATACCATTAACAGAAATAGTTACTTAATTAATTAACTTATTTTTGGATAATTGCCATCAGTGATTATCCTGGCATCCCGATTAAATCCCGGACAGTACATAGCACATGATGACATGGAAAGACTCGCTAAGACTATATCAAGAGAAGAAGATCAAATCGGCTTGCAAATAAAAAAAGATAAAACAAAATATAAAATTTTAAGCTAAAAAATTATGCAGACATGGTCTACGTGACTGCACACAAACATCAATAAATGACAACGGCTTTCTGTCTTCTTTCTGTCAAGAATAATGGAATCCCGAAAAATATCTAAAAATCTGAAACTAAGTGTACAATTTAATATTTCTTCATTTTATTAAATCTTTGCTATTTATATATCGATATTTTATTGCCAATACAATTCGATGTAGATACTGTTGTCCAATATTGATATCGATTTTAATATCAATATTTTAATTCCCATATTACATCCCTTGCTTATGATTGTATAGCTTAGTTGCGAAAGGATCCCTAAAAAGTTTATTCATGATCGTACAGGTAAACGTCCGAGGGGTAGATCGCAACTTTGGTGAGTTATTTTTCACTAGACAAATGTAATGCAAATGTATTATCGAATTGGTTACTTGTTATTATTACGATTTTTTTTCATCCTGAACAAGAACTGTTGAACGAATCCACGAATTTGAAGAAAAATATATACACCAAATACGTCATTTATGGTCTGTATGTAAAAAAGTAGTTCTTATAATTCTGAAAGCATTAAATGAGTATAATTTTATGTTTTCCCTCTCGCTTCTGGATGTGCTGATTCACAGGGAAGAGAATGTGCTTGCTTAGAGTTAGATGGTCTATTTATACCCCTGCTTTTCGATACAAATCAAAATAAATGGTCTTTCACTACAATGTTGCTTAAAATGAGATAAAGTTAATGGAAATGGAAAAACGGTCCCAGTTGAAGAGTACCTCTGGAATGGTGCCAAACCCATCAGTAGCCTGAACGAAGTCCAAGAAGTTCCTATTCTGTAGTCCCATCCACCAGGGAGTAACTTCCATCTACAATAAAAATGATTTTCTCTACCTCTTCTCTTTTTTAAAAAGAAATTGACTCTCTTCTTTTTTATTCTTTCAATTTTTTTCCCAATATTTATGGAAATCGTGTTAGGATGGATGATAAAATTTGTGATAATAGAAGAACTTACATGAAATGAAATTATAGGGAGAACTATAGTGCAGCCATAAGACTTTTCATAATGGAATATTGGTACCAATAACAATTTATACCAAGCAATAAAATGAGACAAATGTATCAAATATTGCACAAGTGATTCCAATATGGCCAAACGGGCCAGTAAGAATTTATAATAGTGTTTCTATTGTTAATTTCTTGTGATATTTTTGAATAAACAATCCATAAAATTACAAACCATCATAAAACTAAAAATTGCACTAAATTACGAAAAAGTAAACATTGGAGAACTAAGAACTGTCCATGATTAACAACTTAATTCCTTAATTCCAGTACTATGACCAAATGTGAAAAGGCATCTTTTTACCAAAATTGTAAAAATAATCTTTAATGAGGGTCTTTTCAAAATCACATCCTTTGAATTATGTTAAATGTATTTCTGTTGTAACCAGCAGTTAATTAGATAATTCTCAAACAAGGTCAAATCGTGTATCCAAATATTTTCAAGGCATTTTCTCAAATATGTAAATTCTAAAAAA
>NW_027109400.1:1423694-1424909 GCF_000696795.3 Halyomorpha halys
GTAACCAGCAGTTAATTAGATAATTCTCAAACAAGGTCAAATCGTGTATCCAAATATTTTCAAGGCATTTTCTCAAATATGTAAATTCTAAAAAAAAAAATTTAAAATACTTGTATATTCTCTCTTTCTATGTATCATTTAAGTTGTTTGTTTATTTTTTCTTGTATGAAAAAAATTGAAAATAGAATTGAAGGAGAGAGAAGAAATTTAATCATATGGTTATCTTTTCTTTTTTTTCAATGCTTTCTGATATTGATTTGGAGAAAACTGTTGTCACTTGGCCGGCAATGTGTAAGGAAAGCACTGTTGGGTAGCTAGTATTTTTATTGGTTAAATTTTATCACTTCCTTTCAATGTTTTTTTTTTGTTTTATTGATAGTCTCTTACGTGAGCTGTTGAATTTTTCATGTTATATATTGTATAATTGAAGTTAGAAAAATCTTATGATAAATATCAATTTCAAATCATTCACATGTAACACCGTCACGTACAAGTGAAGACTACGGTCGTTAGATCACTGATTTCAATAAAACATTTTATAGTGATAGCACATCAAAAATACTAGATACATGTCCGAGGTTTGTTACCAATGCGCACAAAAAATATTTTATATAAAATAACAATTTCATTTTATTGTTCTGTTTTGACCTTCGAAGGTTAATTTATGCCAATCAACGTTATATCTATAATAAGAAAATATTTAGCTGATTGTATTAAATGAGATATATGTATAAAAAAATACCCAAAACCAGAAGATGCTTAAAAAAAATGCCACAAGATTTTTTTTGTTATAAAATGGAGTCAGATTCATTTTTAAAAATTTTCTCAAATCAACTCTAAAGGATTGTACTTATACTAAATGCAACTATTAGGAAGCTAAATTTCTCCTCTTATTATCTCTATATTTATACATTTTAGACTTTATAATTTAATAACGGATTTTTTTTTCAATTTAGGAATAAATCTTAACTTCTTAAATGTGAAAAGCATTTAATCTATTCTTCTAGTTTGTTTACGTTGGTTCTCTTTGTACCATTTCTTTTAGTTTATAGGGCCCTAAACCACTCTTAGATTCTGCATTAAATCATAAAGTAGAGTTGAGGTTTTTCAAATTTTACAGTAGATTTTTTACGTACCATAACATTCATTTGTTAAATATGTTTATCTGATGTGATCTTTTTCTGAGAAGAGCTCATTTTTAAGCATTACCTTTAT
>NW_027109400.1:1424959-1426073 GCF_000696795.3 Halyomorpha halys
ATTTCTCATCCTCAGTCACCATCCGTTTAGAAAATGAGTCGATTTCATTCTGCTTCATTCCAAGGCTTCGCAGATGGAAATTCAATCCAGCGTGTTTTTGGTGTTAATTGGTGTGACACCTAAACATCCAGCTTCTAGATTTCAAACTGTCGATCTTTTGCTCCTGGGTGATGTTACGACTACTATCATGCCGGTCAACTTCGATTATTTCTGTGATCTTGTCGACATTTTCGACGACGGGCCAGCCAGAGCGAGGTACGTATTCACATAAAAACTACCCGAACGGAATCGTCTGAACCAAAATTGCGCGTAATTTGCTGTTACTGTATCGGTAAAATAAACTCCATTCACAATTTCAGTCGCCTGGCTTGCATTTTGGCCTTTATCAATGAAAAACTGTAAAATCTATCGAATTTTCTCTTTGTTTACTTCCATTTTTAACACCCTGTAACTCACAACTGAATGGACCAAACAAAAAGCAGCAAATGAATTTTTTAATGCGAAATGTCACCTTGACAATGAGCATAAATCTGAAATTGTTTGATCGATACTTTATGAAATATCGATAGGTACAGCCATCTACTGAAAAAATAATGGATTTCTTTTTCCGCAACCTAGTATTATTTAATCAAATTAATACCATCAAATAAACTAAAAAATCTCCTCATTCCTATATAGGTCAGAGGTAGCGAAATATGTAAATTACAATTTTTCAAATGGTGTAATTGGAATCTAATTCATAAGAGAAAATCTAGAGAAATAAAATAAGACCTCTCCCATTACTGTTTCCAATAAAGTTACAATTCCATAGGTTTATTTCTTTGGTACTGTATGACGATTGAAGATCCAGGAAGATGTATATCGCAAGAGCTATATTTATATTCATATAATATGAAACTGCTCGTAGATTTCGACTATTACAACATTTACTAGACAAACGGTCTAAATTGCCAATCCATTACAAAAGACTGATCTAAATGACTATTATAAGGCCTATCTGGACATACGGATTTGAGCTTTGGGGCTCCACTAAACTATCAAATTCTTCCCGAATCCAATCCTTACAGTCCAAAATCCTTCGTAAAATCCTTAACGTTCCTTACTTTGTCACGAA
>NW_027109400.1:1427068-1427893 GCF_000696795.3 Halyomorpha halys
ATCATTTAAGAAACTAAATGTTTTGGACGTTACAGATTTAAATAAAAATCGATAAACATTTTATAATTTCAATGGTTCCGAAAGAAGTTATTCGGTAAGTTGTAAGGTTATTGATTTGAGCAATGCCTATTTCTTTGTCAATAGAACCAAATGCGTTATGGCTTCTTTGTTTTCGTTTCGATCAAATAGGTGCCATAAATATGACTGTCTATATTTCACACAGTTCTAAAAATTGCAGAACTACGACCAGAAACGTTTCTAAAACAATTTATTACAAGAAAAAATAAATAAATTCCTAACAATTATAATGCAGTACCCTACTTTACGGCAAGGGTTAGGAGCTTAAGGAATTCCACTTAGAAAACTTTAATTTATTACTTTGAAAGATATTGGTTATATATATTATCAACTATTTTGGCAGAATGGTGATTTTAATAGTTACATGATTTTTGCAGTTTAAAGTAGTTTCTGAAATCTTAAATTTTTTTAATTTTCAACTATTATGATTTGCTGGGCTGACTCCCTCCTAGTTGTCCCTGAATAGATCGTTAAATAACGTATTACTATGTTTTATTAAAACTTGTAAACAACAAAAACTTAACTAATTTTTTTATTGGTTATGACTCGCTTGCTGGTAATTCCAGGAGAGGGGAGTTTCTTACCTAATTTAACCATAAAGGAGGGAGGGGGGTTAAATTTGAAACCAACCTGAAATAAAAGAGGATTCGATTCGGCGCCGTTGCAGTCACAAGGCAGTCATTGTTGCTGCCCAAACCCCATCGGCTACTAACGGCCCAACACTAAGCGGAATCTTTTCAAAGTGAA
>NW_027109400.1:1427943-1433442 GCF_000696795.3 Halyomorpha halys
GAGAAGAGCTCATTTTTAAGCATTACCTTTATTTTTGAGGTTGGTTTTGGACATCCTATCAATGATCTAACAAATTAATTAAAAACCTATTTAATTGAAGCTTTAGAATTAACAAATTTATTTTATTTAATTTAGAATTATAGTTTTTATTATTATTTCTTAATGATAATGCAAACTAAATCAAATTTTTATCTCAGTAATAAACCATAACCGAATCAAGAAAAATGGTAGTCAGAAATTTATTCTATAAAGTTTTATAAATTTCAATTAGCTAAAATCTTTTTTAATTTATAAAAGTTGCCTTGCGTGACATGCTGAATGTTCTTGCGTTTTAAGTCGTAATGATATTGTCTAGGAATATTATCATAGTCTACTCTAAATTGGTATATTTATTTATGTAATATTTAATATTATGAAAGTATAAAGGAGAAAAGAGATATCTCAGTGACAATAGAAAGTTCTAAACCCAGAGATAATGACTGTTAGAGGCGTCGACTAGATCGGCTATCCGGAGAATGCATTCCTTCCTATTGAAAGCTAGTGAACATAGTCCAAGCTACATACCGCTCATGGTCCTCGCGTTGCTTACATTACTGCACTACCTACCAGCAGTCACATAATTTCCGTAAGAGGCTATCTTGTTACTGCCGTAAATCATGGTTTTTGTAGACATTGACTATTAAATGTGTGTGTGAATGAAAATCTAGCGTTAACAATCCAGTTTAGATTACAGGGAAAATAAAACTATTTAATTATATAATTGCTCCATATTATTTAAAAATTAATTAACAAAAACATTTAATTATAAATGGGAAAATACATTATTATGTATAAATCATTGAGCAAACTATATAAACCTAAAACCATGTATTTATATAAATAAAACAAAGCAAATTAAATCATATTGGTTGGGGAAAAAGTAGGAATTGAGGAAAATCCATTATTTTTACGTGAAATTCAAGAGTTTATCTATCATGTTTCGGATTGTCCGATTTGGAGAAAATATGCATCGTTTTGTTCTATAATTTTTTGCCAATTTAAAGATAGCTTCATAAAGCCTCTCTCATAGAAGTCTTTGTCTCTATTGCCGAAAAACTCTAGTAACCGATTTTCACAGTCTTTTATTATCACCATGAAAGTTTTGCAATGCAAGAAAAATATGATAATTGCTTAGTGTCAGGTCCGGACTGGTGGATGCATTAATACTTCCTAACAAAGCTTCGGGAGTTTTTGGCGAGTCACTATAGTTGTGTGTGGCCTGGCGTTCACGACACCTCTTCAGTTGGCCAATTCAGAACGTATCTGCTATTCACTTCAAACGGTCCAGTGTTGACAATAAAGATCCGAATTAAGTGTTTGGCCTTATGGAAACAATTCACAATAAATGATTCCTTTCCGTGGGTCTGGAAAACCAACCAAATGCACAGCAGAACCTTCCTGACCGTTAGTCCTGGTTTAGCCGCCGTTTGAGCTGCTTCACCGCGCTTTGAACACGATCGTTTGCGCACAATGTTGTCGTATGTGATCTATTTCTCATCCTCAGTCACCATCCGTTTAGAAAATGAGTCGATTTCATTCTGTTTGGCCAAGGCTTCGCAGATGGAAATTCAATCCAGCGTGTTTTTGGTGTTACACCTAAACATCCAGCTTCTAGATTTCAAACTGTCGATCTTTTGCTCCTGGGTGATGTTACGACTACTAACATGCCGGTCAACTTCGATTATTTCTGTGATCTTATCGACATTTTCGACGACGGGCCAGCCAGAGCGAGGTACGTCTTTCACATAAAAACTACACGAACGGAATCGTCTAAACCAAAATTGCGCGTAATTATTACTGTTACTGCATCGGTACAATAAACTTCATTCACAATTTCAGCCAATACAATTTTGGCCTTTATCAATGAAAAACTGTAAAATCTATCGAATTTTCTATTTGTTTACTTCCATCTTTAACACCCTGTAACTCACAACTGACTGGACCAAACAAAAAGCAGCAAATGAATTTTTTAATGCGAAATTATTACAATGAGCATAAATCTGAAATTGTTTGATCGATACTTTATGAGATATCGATAGGTACAGCCATCTTCTGAAAAAATAATGGATTTCTTTTTCCCCAACCTAGTATTATTAAATCAAATTAAGACCATCAAATAAACTAAAAAATCTCCTCATCCCTATATAGGTCAGAGGTAGCAAAATATGTAAATTACAATTTTTCAAATGGTGTGATTGGAATCTAATGCATAAGAGAAAATCTAGAAAAATACAATAAGACCTCTCCCATCACCTCATTTTTTTATGTCTGAAACCTCGTCTGTCCATCTAGTTCCAGTTAAACCGTTAAACATTTTAATTATTAAATCGTATTAATTCTTTTAGAGATGATAATTAATATTGAAGGAATCTTAATACTAATAAATTCCTAATCAAGAAAACTGTTTTCAATAAAGTTACAATTCCATAGGTTTATTTCTTTATTTCTTTGGTGCCGTATGACGATTGAAGATCCAGGACGGTGTATATCGCAAGATATATATATATATTCATATAATATGAAACTGCTCGTCGATTTCGACTATTACATCATTCACTAGACAAACGGTCTAAATTGCCAATCCATTACAAAAGACTGACTGATCTACATGACTATTATAAGGCCTATCTGGACATACGGATTTGAGCTTTGGGGCTCCACTAAACCATCAAATTCCTCCCGAATCCAATCCTTACAGTCCAAAATCCTTCGTATAATCCTTAACGCTCCTTACTTTGTCACAAATCAAGTCATCGATCATGACCTCAATGTCCCATATGTTGCCGATTTGCCCAAAACCAAATACCATTCTTTCCACGAAAAACTTCTCAACCACCCAAATCCACTTGGCTTCTCCTTCATTACCTAATAACCCTCCTAGGCGTCTGAAAAGAAGATGGCCTCGGGATCTTCTCCTCTAGAAATGTTATTGGAGTTCTATCAATAGATAGATTCTCCATATGTTTGAATCATGTCACTATCTTACCTACAGCAAATTTACTTGTTGTATATATGTTATACAGTTGTAAATAACGATAAATGAATTATTAAAAAAATAAATAAATAAAATAATTTATAATAATCATTTAAGAACCTAAATGTTTTGGGCGTTACAGATTTAAATAAAAATCGATAAACATTTTCTAATTTCAATAGTTCCGAAAGAAGTTATTCGGTAAGTTGCTATTGATTCGAGCAATGCCTGTTTCTTGGTCAATAGAAGCAAATGCGTTCTCTCTGGCTTCTTTGTTTTCGTTTCGATGAAATAGGTGCCATAAATATGACTGTATATATTTCACACAGTTCTAAAAATTGCAGAACTACGACCAGAAACGTTTGAAACCAACCTGAAATAAAAGAGGATTCGAACCGGCGCCGTTGCAGTCCCAAGACAGTCATTGTTGCTGCCCAAACCCCATCGGCAGCTAACGGCCCAACACTAAGCGGAATCTTTTCAAAGTGAAGTTTAACGTCCACTGGGGCAAAACCATTCAAGAAAAGTTTCAATCTGAAAGCAGATCACATATAACATCTCTTGAACGATAAAGTTTGACTGTCTAAATCTTTTGTTGATCCTCTAAAATATGTATCAGCTCAATTGGAATAAAGTCTGTAACTGTAGTTTTGAACTTCTATTGGTCAATACTGTTCTTTCAGTTTAACTTGACTCATTAGAATATGCTTTTTTTACTCACTGTTTTTATTTATAACTTTTTTAAAAGTGAAAAATTGTTATACTTCAGTGTTACCGATAAAATAAACTATTTCCTGTTGAATTTGTAGAGATAATTAATAAGAAAGTGTACCGTTTCCAAATATTCAAAAGACCTAATGCTCTTATGTATACTTCCCTCCTTGGGAAAAAGAGGTTACACCATAAAAATTGTTGACAATGTATCATATTTAATATGTAAAATTAATCTCTTCGTAAACTTCAGGACAATGTTTTATAATAAAATACAAACTAATACTACTAGTCTTGTAGTTTGTACTTCTTACAATTTCATTTGTACAGTGCTGACTTACACTTTTCAACTTCGATAACATCGCCATCATTAAACAAAAAGTATTAGTTTGCTTGTACTTTGTAGTTTGTATACTTGTATTTATGGACTTAAACTTTTAGCTTTCATCATGAAATTTTAAATATTTTGTTCCACAAAAACTGCTATAATTAGTATTTTACAAAGGGGTATAATGTTATACCAATCACACTATTTCAAGGATAGATTCAACCTTCTTTTATTTCTTCAAAAAAAACCAAGTCTTATCAACCCTTTTCTACAATACATCTTTTTTCCAATTCATATCAACCTTGTTAGGAAAAACATAAATTAAATATGGTAAAGTTATAAACATCATGGCATTAGATAAATGATATGTGGATATCACATAAAGAAAAATTTTATGCTGGACGAAATGACTGTTTTAAGTTGTGCATAGGAAAAAAATGAATGAGGTTAAAAATGGGGATGGGAAGGTTAAAAATGAGTGGATTTTAGCTCAAACGTTCTCATTGTAGCGACAACGCTGTCTGCTGCTCTACTGCTCAAGCTCCTGCAACGTGCTACTAATCATTACATTAATATTGATATATGTATTGTTTCTTTTAATTAATTTAACTTGATTTATGATTTATGATAGCTAACTGACCCGGCAATGCTTCGCTATTGCTATCTTTGAGGGTTTATATAGATTTAATGAATATAGTTTGCTAAAAATTTATGAATTTTGTTAAATTAAACATACACATGTACTTTATTATTATGATTTGGTGACATAAACTGATCCAATATATTCGATGACATTCGTTCTTAGCATTTCATGAAAGAAACGTTGAAATAAATGGCATATCAGTTGGTAACAGTGGTATAAGAATTTTTCCCCTCATTTGAAACTCACATTTTCCACCCAAAAAAGCAACAAATTTAACTTTTGTCGATTTCGGCTATAAGGGCAGACATTCAACTTTCCAACGGTTCTATTAATGTGACAATCGGATAAAAGGGAGTGGAGTTATTAACGATTATGTGAAAAATAGTCGACGGTGGGGGGGGGGGATGCACGGATGGAATTGAGGTGAAAAATGAATGATTTTTAATTTCTTCCAAAAAGATATTTAGTACTTTGAGACAACCCTGATAACGAATATGGTTTTCTTTTTTCTGAAAAAAATTAACCGAACTACTTTACTCCAAGCCTTTACGCTTAATTCTGTTCATAAACTTTTTTCTACTCAAAAATCTCATAATTTCATCATCTTTAAACCTTCCCGCGGCGAAATGGAACATATAGCTATAAGCCGTAAATTTGAGGCTTATATATAATAAATATAATTCATAGTTTCTTAAAGTTCATTATATTTTTTAGTTAAAATTAAACATTTTGATATACTTTATTATTAAGTTTTGCTAACATAAATTAACCAATACATGCTATAAAGTTGCAATCATATTTTTT
>NW_027109400.1:1433492-1434073 GCF_000696795.3 Halyomorpha halys
TAATACCTAATAAAATATTATAAATACTCGATAAGGATAATTAAAATATTTATTGCTTATTTAAAAAAAAAACTAATTCAATCTATAAAACGCTAATTCACTGTGGATATCACATAAAGAAAAATTTTATGCTGGACGAAATGACTGTTTAAGTTGCGCATAGGAAAAAAATGAATGAGGTTAAAAATGGGGATGGAAAGGTTAAAAATGAGCGGATTTTAGCTCAAACGTTCTCATTGTAGCGACAACGCTCTCTGCTGCTCTACTGCTCTACCTAGCTGCTGCAACGTGCTACTAATCATTACATTAATATTGATATATGTATTGTTTCTTTTAATTAATTTAACTTGATTTATGATTTATGATAGCTAGCTGACCCGGCAATGCTTCGCTATTGCTATCTTTAGATATATATAGATTTAATGAATATAGTTTGCTAAAAATTTATGAATTTAGTTAAATTAAACATACACATGTTCATGATTCATTATTATGATTTGGTGACATAAACTGATCCAATATATTCGATGACATTCGTTCTTAGCATTTCATGAAAGAAACGTTGAAATAAATGGCATATC
>NW_027109400.1:1434123-1434522 GCF_000696795.3 Halyomorpha halys
ATTATTATGATTTGGTGACATAAACTGATCCAATATATTCGATGACATTCGTTCTTAGCATTTCATGAAAGAAACGTTGAAATAAATGGCATATCGGTTGGTAACAGTGGTATAAGAATTTTTCCCCTCATTTGAAACTCACATTTTCCACCCAAAAAAGCAACAAATTTAACTTTTGTCTATTTCGGCTATAAGAGCAGACATTCAACTTTCCAACGGTTCTATTAACGTGACAATCGGATAAAAGGGGAGTTATTAACGATTATGTGAAAAATAGTCGACGGTGATTTTTCTACTCAAAAATCTCATAATTTCATCATCTTTAAACCTTCCCGCGGCAAAATGGAACATATAGCAATAAGCCGTAAATTTGAGGCTTATATATAATAAATATAATTC
>NW_027109400.1:1437572-1443311 GCF_000696795.3 Halyomorpha halys
ATAATAATAATAATAATAATAAGTAACATTAAGATTTAGTAACATATATAGTTTTGAAATAAAACCTCTCACTGTGCTACAATATCCAAACAACTGAGACTGACTGGGAAATTGGTAAAATATTTTTTGGGAGTTAAAAAAAAGTCCACTAATTCATTTTATTATATTAAACTCTCAATTTTCATCAAAATATTTTTTTCGGGGATTTCATTAGCTTTAAATATTCCCATGGCGAAATGGAACATTTTGAAAAAAAAAAAATGCACGCAAACAGACCGAATGACATATGGAAGTGTGGTAAACGATTTTTTAATAATGAAAATTAGTATCTAAAAAAAAAAATAACCTCCAAGTAAATCGGTCCAGTAATTCATACCTTTATTGTAGACAAATTTAGAAAAATACCCCTTGTAAATCAATTGTAATAACCAAGTCTATCAAAGACAAAGATTCAACAGCTCCTTTTATATATAGAGAGAAGAGAAGATGCTGTGATAAGACGGTAGCCATGGTCACGTATTTGAAAACAACTAACTTTTGCCATATCATTGTTAATACTGGTCCGATTTTGGTGATTTTTTTTCTTCTTTGAGGCAATATTATTTTTCATGTATATACTACCTAAGATATGAACAGTTTTTAAAGATAAACTCTTCCTGTGCCTCGTAACTTTCAAAATATTGAAAAAATTCAGACGGAGTTAATATACAAAGTGCATTAAAAGATTTTTTAGGAGTGAAACAAAGTTAATATTCGTTTTCAGCACCTCAGGAAACCCCTCTATACTAAAATCGGAAAATAAAATTTTTTAGTCCGAAATTTTCGCCTTTGATTTCTTTTTAAAAATCTAAAAAATGGAAATAACTTCAATACTGCTCGACCGATCTACACCAAACTTGGTTACAGTTTTTTAGAGCTCTAAAATTGCACCTAAAGTAACAAAGCTAGTCTAATTAAACCAATTAGAACCGGAGATATAAAATAAAACGTGAGAATTTTTTCCCGTCATTTGAAACCCACAGTTTCCACCCAAAAAAGCAATAAATTTAATTTTTATCGATTTTGGCTATAAGAGCAGACATTCAACTTCCCACCGGTTCTATTAACGTGACAATCGGATAAAATGGAGTGGAGTTATTAACCATTATGTGAAAAATAGTCGAAGGTGGGGGGGAAAATGCACGGATGGAATCGAAGTGAAAAATGAATGATTTTTAATTTCTTCCAAAAATGTTATTTAGTACTTTGAGACAATCCTGAAAACGAATACGATTTTCTTTTTTCTGAAAAAAAATTTAACCGAACTACTTTACTCCGAGCCTTTACGCTTAATTCTGTTCATAAACTCTTTTCTACTCAAAAATCCCATGATTTCATGATCTTTAAACCTTCCCAAGGCGAAATGGAACATATAGCAAAAAGCATCAAGTAAATCGGTCAAATAATAAAAAAGTCTATCGAGGGCAAAGATTCAACAGCCCCTTTTATATATATATATTTTATATACATAGAGATTGATAATTACTTTATTTATTGATAAGTATTACAATCTGCCACAAACTCGGGCAATGAGTAATAGTGTTAATTGAACACGTTCATACCAAAAATAAAATATACGATATAAGCAGAATAATAAAATGTAGATAGTCAAACAATGTAAAATAAATTATATACATTATTTACAATCTCGACTTGAGGATCCCCACATATGGGGGCAGAACTGGGCAGAGATCCCAGCGCAGCCCTCTCACCGCGTCTATGAACTTTTATTTCTAAATGTATTATTTGAACAAATAAAAATTATATTAGAATTTCCTGCGCCACTGAAACCTAAGGTCTAACAGATATCATCTCTCGATGTATGAATTTCCTCTTTTGGAACCACCTCCAAAGGAGGATGTGTATTACAATAGACATAGTAGATCAGTGCATTCCAGTGCTATTTTCGGAAATATTATTGGACTCTACCTTTTCTCCTCTTTCACAAACCTTTTCTTCCTTTTGTTAGGATCTATAGTAGGACTTTCTCTCCCTTTCGCGACGGCAAGCTAGTTCTTTACGGATTATAGTTTCCTTCTAGTAGCTGTAGGACTTGCCACCCCTTCTGACAATAGGCTATCTCCCTACGGAGTGGAGTTTCCATCCAGCGAGGATTTGCCGCTAGTTTAAATTCATCCTGTCAATTTATCTCCTAACTAGGAACCTAATCTACTGAACACGCATTGTCGAGTCCTTCAGGTGTAACATGCCTCAGATATTCAATTGGAGTCAAAAGTAATTAATTATAATTAATCACCTTGAAATGTTCAATGTTCATTTAAACATTTCACATAAAATGTTCATTCAATATATATATACTTAAACCTGTATAATTGATACTAAATATTTCACTAATTTCATCTAAATAATACCTAATAAAATATTATAAATACTCGATAAGGATAATTAAAATATTTATTGCTTATTTAAAAAAAAAACTAATTCAATCTATAAAACGCTAGATCACGAATTTTCAATCCAGTTCCCTTTGCGGGACTATTGAAGTTAGCCTAGAGCTGAAGGTTAACAGACCGGCAAGCAGATAGCTCACTTGCGAACTGAACACCTAACAACTGGTCGGCAAGATAGTCATCTCCTCGCTATTGTTTAACTGTTTGTTTTCATCTCCATCTTATTCAATAGTAGCATTTCCATGACCTTCTACATCTGTTTTAAATACAAAGACAATTTACATTTTCAATAAAATTATTAAATTTAATTAATAATTAGGTTTACGGAACATTTAAAAATACACCCATCTAACATTCTTTTTCAAAATTTGTCCATTCTTAGATTTCTTTAATTTTATCACATTCATATGTAACAACGCTTCGGCCAATACCACAGCATTAGGCACACTATAAATCATAACAACCAATTTCAATTATGAAAACAACGCAAACATTATTCAAAAACTAAATACGAATGAATTATTTACTACAATCGTATTTTTGATAGAATATCATTTCTCCTTCTTTATCCCACGATATAAAAATTACAGTAACGTATATGGTTGTCAAAAACACTTAAAAATTTAATCGAAATGTTGAAAATAAGGATAATTTTGTATTAACTTCATTGTTACAAACATCCTAAAGTTAAACTGGATGGATTACTTCCATGCTTATATTTGTTACTTATATTTGTTTCAGAGAATATATTTCTTTTTAGTTCATTATTTTAAAACCTATGAACATAGTCATCGTTCCAAAACTACTATTATAATTAAATAGTTTGCTATTTTATGTTTCTAATTTATTTATAATATCTGTGTAGTGTACATTTAAATATTTGTATCAGTTTTAAGATTGACTGCGTGTTCCATATTTTTTGTTATGTGTATAGCTTCTATGATTGTATTTTTTTTTGTATAGTTGACTTTTTCTAATATTTGTGTATTTTTAAAATAAAAATTGAATATTTGTTTTATGCTATTTTGGACCAGTGTTGTAGTGTTTGTTTATATTTTAAATATTTTTGAAATTACCTTAAAGTTGCTTAACTTCAATTTTTATTTTTTTAGATGTTTCGCCAATATAGACACCCACACAATTATGACAATTAATCTTATATATAAGATTTAATTTTTTTTTTTATTTTCCCTTACAAAATAATTCAAATAATTCCTTAATTTATTATTTCTTTATAATTTTTTTTATTTTTTTAGATACTTGTGGTCTTAATAAATTAAAATAATTTTATTTTATCAATAAATTTTAAAACTGATACAAATAATTTAATTCCACATTTTACAGAAATCATAAATAAATTAGAAACATAACATAGCAAACAATCTAGTAGATAATGTTTCATAATAGTAATTTTAAAATGATGGATTTGTCATTGTTTTTATATGCTGAGTTAAGCAGATATTTCTTCTTTGAAACAAATAGAGGTAGGAAACACAAGCATGGAGATAACTTATCAGTCATCAATATTATTAGCTTAACGTTATTAGAATGTTTGTAACAGTAAAGTTAATAGAAGGTTCTCCCTATTTTAAATATGTCGATTAAATTTTTAATAATTGTAGACAGTAGTATATATTATGGTAATTTTCTGGTCTAAATAAGGAAACATAATACTGTATTGAAAATATTGTAAATAATAAATATAAGGTAACTAATTTATTCGTATTTAACTTCCGAATTATTTTGGTTGCATAATTGAAAATGGTTGTTATGGATTGCAGTATGCCTGATGATGAAGTGTTGGCCCTGAATATATATATATATGGAAGATGTTTTTACTTAACTTTATTTTATAATCGTCCAACTCTTTCAGGCAATTGAACCTACATTATTAAGATCCAATTCATCGAAAATGGGCGTAGATAGGATTTCGCCAAGGTAGAGGAGCAGGTCTCAGCCCATCACCCACAAGTACATGCCACGAATTACTTTTCTCACGAAGTACTTTTCTTTTTCACAGTAATGCACTTATTAATTCATTTTTTATTTCTGTTTTAGAGGGATCGGAAAAAAAAAAGATGGGCAAAAGAAAGATATGTAATTCCGTATTCTAAGAAATACCTCAGCATTTTATTTCTACTTCATGAAATTCAATCATTAGTTTTTAAATTTTTATTACCTATAATCACTATAAATTATTGAGAATGAACCGACTGAATTAAAATAGTTAACAGAAAGGTTTAACCAATGGCTCACCAATGAAAATATAAGGCAGGTTTTTACTTTACATCTCTGACGATTTTTTTAATGCCGCCATTATCTTTCTAATTATAGCATGTTTCCAGAAAAAAACCGTGTATCAAATAAGTTTTTTTTTGGGGGGGGGTACCAAAAATCATGGGGGGAGCCTCTCTACCTTCACCCATGCAATCGTCTCCCAAGGCCATAAGAATAACCCATCATTTTTCGGGCCCAATATTTCCCAATATGTTTTTGATGTATTATGTAAGGTTATTTATTTATTATTATTATATTTGCTAGGCAGATTAATAAGAAGTGGACTAGTTTTTTTAACTAATTAGACTTGCAGTAAATGTTAATGAGAGATCAAATTAATAATCTAAGGACCCCTATCCCTCTTCGTAAGAACCTATTAAACGGTTGAGTGACGTAAAGTTTAAGTGAAGTAACATAAAACCTTAAAGAAGGTACTTTCTTTTAAAGAAGCAATTGTTTCTAATTAAGTTAGGGGAAGAGAATGAGCTGACGTGGCCTGGAGATGAACTCATTCTCCCACAATGGAACTAAATCCGCCCTTGCCATCCCTAGTAAAAATAAAGTAGCCTCGTTAAAAAAAAAGTGAATGAAACCACGGTTTGGACGTGGCTTGAATTATGAAGCAGTGCCCGCCCCGCGGAAATAATTTTGAAACTTTCGCAATCATCATTTGGTGTTTGAATCACGAACGGGTCATAAATTAGTTACCACTCTCTTACATTTCAAACAGTAACGAATATTTGTGAGCCATTCCTTTAGCATTTCTAATTTCATATTTTGCTATGAAATATAAGTTTTGTTGATTGATTCAGACTGAGGTTTTATCTTTTTATTAATGGAATTGATAAAATTGTGTTTTTGCAGTAGATAGATTTTTTAACCTAAAAATCTAGTTTATTGACACTTATCATAATGCGTCAAAATTTTAAGCATTGTTAAGAGATATCTACACTATTTATAAGTATAGTTTAGTTATCTATAGCCTATTTCAATATATATATATATGTATATA
>NW_027109400.1:1443416-1450820 GCF_000696795.3 Halyomorpha halys
AAAAGTGAAATATGTATCATTTCATGAATACATACATGAATATCCAGAGAAACTGTTTAAGGTTTTGTGCAATTCTGCAACCCTTTTACCCCTAATTGAGTTAGTGAGTTGAAAATTTGTTGGTAAATTGAATTACGATCGATCCTTTTAGGAGTCCTAAATTTTTTTTTTTAAATCTACTTTTTCCAAAGTTTATTTGAAACAATCAAATAACATTTCGTTTATTTTCAAACGAAAATGAAAGAAAAATTCTACCTTTGTGACAGTACTCTTCTGTATTTTTCTTTCCAGAACTTTATTTTTAACTAGTGTTAGATTTATCAGCCCTTTGAGAAATATTTTATTATTTGAATTTTCTGTACTCGCAAATTTTTATTACTTTGTTTTTGTTAAAAATAATCTGGTCTCGATTTTAATTAAAATCCATAGCAGTCGATTTGATCCCTTTAGGAGTGGAGGAATCTGAGCTTATAAAAAAGTAACCTCTGCAGAACTGAGTTTTTTTTTACCATTTGTGTGTGGTATATTCCATATTGGTGAGGTCCCATGGCAGTTGTAATTAATTGGGTTTCTAAATTAATTCCCTGCCCCCCTCGCAGCAGATACTGGAACTTGGGGCCATTATCAATAAATACAAGGAGAATATTTTATTACATCAAATACGTATTGTTGTTTTTTATAAATTCACAGGGTCGCTCTTATAATGGTTTATCGTTTTGTAATAAAATAATATTTACTACCATTATCGAACTATATTTAACTCTTAAATCTGTTGTTATAGTGAACCGTAAAATTTTAGTTGAATCCTTGAAGGAGACTGAGATTTTACTACTTTTTATTGACACTTATTTTGGATTGATACTTTTATGAACGGGAGTTGATACCAGCAGCATACTTTTAAACAATAATAATAATATTTTTTCAATACCTTCATATAATTCACACTCAACTTTTATCCCAATTAATAGGGGCTGGGTGTCCCCCATGATGGCTCCCGGACCAACTAGGATTTACGGTTTATTTAACAGAATAATTATCTGTTAAATAAACCGTAACAGCCTGATGAAACAGCCTGATTCGAACTTGAGTGATAACATCATAGCACCTTACTTTCTGAGCTACGCCGCTCCCCTTTGAAATTGAATTATAATTTTCTTTTGTGATAGTATTTGTCGTTATGATTTCAAATCAGGCTTCCTAAGTAAATAATGGAACAAATTTTTTACATGCATTTGTGAATGAAAGGGCCAACATTTCCTTTTGCCTGGCTTTACGGACTCTGAAATTCCCTGGAGAGTAGCTTATTCCACATTTTATTTAAGGACGTTTGTCTATTCTGGGATAATTCATAGTATGGGCGTCTATATTTTTTCTCACCATATTTATGCACGCATAAATCTGTATAATTAGCATAAATCTGTAATAACCACAGCACCGAACGCTGTGTGCTGTGAAATTCGTATATATAGTGCAATATTGCAACAACTTGCCGTTACCTGGGAGATAACTCCTACTGGTACTCCAAAGAAAAAATGCGAACTACATATCTCGTAGATCAGATAAAAGGGAACCAGTAAAAGTGTTAATTTATTACATCATAGGTTTGAATCCATTTCCTCGTCATTCATAATTAAATTCCATTTAATCAAGATCGTCATTAAACAAGACCGTCAAATTAAACACTCAGTACTGATTCCATACTATGTTTTTTTTTTTTTTACCCATTTTAGAATTTTGACCAATCTATTTATTCTTGATCTTACTCCCCTTTATGTAGTTAAATGTCAATTAATCTCAACAATTATTTATGTCACAATTATACTATTTGTTCCTATGTAGCAGAAAGTAGTATTTGAACTTATATTTTACATCACTTTTTAGGGAGTTGCATGCCAGGATTTCGATTGGGTGTGAAACAGAGACTCCTCGTATTCGTGGCTTTGGTCCTTGCAGTAACAGCAGGGGTCGGACTCCCAATCGCCCTCAAAATCCAGGCAGGAGCTTCGCTGGAAGAGAGGTTAGAGGTAGCTACTAGGCTTCTGCAAGAAGTCCCTCTTATTGATGGGTGAGTAAGCATTCATAATATTACTGCAATAAATTAATATGAAAAAATATTTATTTTAAATGTGGTTCTAATTTTAGAATTGCATATTATTTTTTACATTGATAATTTATTGGATTTGTACAGCCTTCTTTAAAATCAACTTAATCAAAGTTGTACACAGTTTATTAAAATTTAATTTTGAGTATGCGTCATGTCCCGCCTACTCACTATACAATTTTTCAATACTTTTTTTCTACCTGTTTTATATTTGTCCGTCGATGATCTGAATTTTTTTCTGGTAGGTCAGGTTCAACTTAAAAAATCCAGATTTATTGCTCCCTCAACTACTACAGCGACTTTTATAGACGAGTAATTTATTTATTTTTGTTTTGTTTATTTCCAACAAATACTGTGTAACGTTTATTTTTCAAAATAGAGTATTTACAGGATATAAAATCTAGTAGGTTCTTGACTAAATACTGCAGTGATATAATTACATTTGACCACAAAACGCAGCTTAAGTTTTGATACCTCATAAAAAAAAAATTAACAATTTGATTTCAATAGGTTAAAAAAAAAATATTCTGGAACCATCTCATCTCTTCTACCGTTTTTAAGATACATTTTTTTTTACTTATAGCATTCTTTCAAGATATATCTAGAGTGAGGATTCGATTTTTATTATTATTAAATGGCTTAGAGTTTTTTTCACAGTCACGAGGTACATTATATTCAAACTTTTAAAATTGTCAGGGTATTATAAAAACCCTAATACGTTAACATGATCTTGTAAACTGACCTTAACTCACTTTTATCGATCAAATACGAATTCTTTCAGCGTGGGGATGTTTCCAACCATCGGTTTCATATGTTCTTATCCCTGGGAAGGTTCTTCCAGATTCTTCCCTCTTCTCATTCCAACTCTTTCCATATGGCTGGTGCATGAAGCTCTGGGTCGCCCTCTAGGACTTCTCCCTACTGGCCTCAACTCCAGTGTTTTTATTGGATGTCTGTGGTGGTTCATCTGGCAGATATGCTCATACTCCCTCATGAGCCTCCTCTCCAGAGGTTCCAGCAATGGGCTTATCTTTAGTTCTTCCCTGATCCTGTCATTTCGGACACAGTCTCTTCGCGTTTTTCCCATAATTCTTCTGATAAACTACTTATCTGTTTCAGTAACTTGTAACCTAACAACTTTGTAACCTCTCATTCAGGATCCAGTCCTCTGCTGCATAAAGAAGTATGGGTAAGAAGACAGACTTGAACAGGTGGAGCTTCACATCCCATCTCTTTTTTTCTGATAGCAGTATTGCAGATCGTATAGTAGATGTAATTGGCTTTCGATTATCATGCCCAGATAGGTATAGTCTGTCACCACCTCCATCACCTCTTCATTAGAGACAATCCGGCATGTTCTGCCGATTTGAATTATTTCGCTTTCCCCTAGAAAACCTCTGTTTGATGGTCATTCCCTTCCTCATCAATTCTCCATTCCATTCCATTACTGGCTGCTAAAATCGCTCGGGGGAATCTGCAATAAGAACAATATCATACAGGAAGTAGGTTCCAGAAGGCCCGTGTTCATTCGTGCTGTACGCCTTTTACAGATGGCGATCACATCCATAGAAACAAGAATGAGAAGGGGGATAGAGAATCACCATGTTTCACTCCTTTTCCAAATCTGAATACTCCTGACTCCCTTCCTTTTGGCTCTTGATAAGTTGATTTAATAGCTTTTAAAAGTTTTAGTAGTATGTTTTCGCTTAAAGGATTCAGTATCATATTTCATTCTGGAGAACCGAGTCGAATGCTGTCTCAAATAAAAATTCACTTTTAATGATTCCACACCGCATCATAATGATGTCTAGCATCATCATATAAAAGAGGTACCTAAAACACTGCTAAATTGTGGCCAATAATTTTGTTGCTTGTTTAGTAAATTTTTCTTTGCTACTTGTTTATCCTATTCTACTTCTCTGTTATACACGCTACGGGATTAAAGATAGAAAAATAAACAAATAGAAAGTTGTTAAAATTACATTGACATAGTTTATTGTTCGTATAAAGTAGAGTTTGTGAGTTGTAACAATAAAACAAATATACTTTTTCCTTTAGGTATATATTTTGTAGTAAGAGCTTTATGTCGTGATGTGTCACAGTCTGCTCTTTCTTCCTGTAAAAATGACATTTCTTTTTAAATACCCTTGTCGTATAATATTCTAACTTATAACTTTTTCCTTCCTGTAATCGATTTACTTACTGTTAAAATATCATTTTTATTGTTATCATATCATACCATCATTAAATATGCTATTTAGTTTGTCATTGATTTATCACGTACAGTATGGTATATTTTTATTTTTAATTATTTATATTTTCATTAAAGCTGAAAGATACAACTTGAAAATTAAATAATGAAACAACATATAATTTTTTTTTTTACATAATGGAATAATCTTTCACTGATATTCATACATCATAGTAACATTTGAAAAGTCGCGTAGAATCACTCTGAAAATGTAATAAGGATTTATAAATAGTTATTGATGAAATGTTTTATTTTTTAGAAATTATTGAAATAACATATTTGATTTAAAAATTAAATAAATGATTGACAGCTACAACCAACCTAAAAAGCTTGATATAACTACAAGAAATACATTTAAAAAAATTAAAATTACTCAAGTTATGTACTGAATAATAAAAAAAAAATATTAAATACCAAATAATTAATGGTATTATATAATATTATATTAGTATTGTAATAATTAATTATAATTAAATAATAAACGATGTTTGAATTATATACAATATTATTTAAATAAAATTAAACTATCATGATTATTATTAACTATAAGCAAATTCATTTAATTTATCATAATATACTTATGTTAAATAATTAGAAACACTAAAATAAATCAAATTTTGGAGTTCGTACTCACTATAAATTTAAGTCTAATTAGATCATATAAATAAGGTACAATTTACGGGGTGGAGTAGTAACTTTTAGTTCAAGCTGTGCGTAAAATAAACAGCTGATGAAGTTTCGTCATAAACCTAAACGTGTATGGTCGTCGATTCAACTGGTTTCGTATATCAGCCGCTTTAACTCCAAGCTGTAAAGTTATAAAACGTTTAGACTTCTCCCTTTATAATTATTTCCCCTTGCGAGTTTAATATTCAAGAGGCCAAAAGGTATTTCGGCTTATTTATCAAATAGTTAAAAATTTATTGTTAAAAATAAGTGCTTTTATATTTAATTTATTTATTGATATTATAACCGCAAATTTTACTTTATCCTTAGTTATACCTTTATCGTTGCCCACGCTCAGCGGAGAAGGGGGTGAGTTAAAGTAAAAAAAAATATATATATTCGCAAAAGGAAAAAAATAAAAAAAAACAATAAGGAATAAATTAATCCTTAGGCGCCACGTTATTTTTTCTTGGAAATAACGAAAACCCCCAAGCATTATGCCCACAATATAACTAAAATATACCCCTATATAAACAATTGTTGAATTATGACCACTGGCGAATACCTTTACATGTAGACAACAAAAAATCTAGGGATGTTACCTATCCACCTACCACACCATAATTTTGAAAAACAAAACATATATGACAAAATTTCTCATATGGTGATAATCCAGTCCAAAGAGTAGAGACAGAGAGCCTTTAAACTGTTACCACTTCACATTTAACAATCGTAACGTGTTCCGAAATCAAACTGTCACCTTCACTAAACCAAAACCCATTCGTCTGAACATACATATTCCAAAATCAAAACTGTCGCCTTCACCAAAAACAAAACCCAATCGTCAGAACATATCGCTCACGTTTTGTTTTCACCATGACAACCATAACACGCCTTGTCTACGCAGATATCGCCAGTGTATTTATTTCACCATGGCAACCGTAACAATATATACAATTTTATTAAAATATATTGCGTGATAAATGAGTGATAGTTATACAATGGGGAATCTACTTTATCAATACAATACCAAAGAAATAGATACTTAAAAAACCAAAAAAGTTTTTAAAAATGAAATTGTCGAATCAATATTTCTTTTCAAGATTACACTTTTTTTTTTGGTTTTTATTTAAATTTAAGAACTACAAAAAATGATTTTAAAAAATATTATTTGGAAAATTCTGAGAAGATGGTTATTGGAAGGTAGTTCATTCTACAATACGAAAAATTATTTCATTACTTTGTACAGTACATTTTTCTTAAAACGTTCTATGATTTTGATATATATTTTAAATGATTAGTACAACTACAATCCATAAAGAGCCTTGAATTCAATCCTTGACAAAGAGATATGAGAGAGAACAGTTATTAATAATATATATAAAAAAGATTAAAATAATATAATAGAAAACACTTTAAATAAAATAATTGCTCTATCATTGGTTATACATAGAGGTATTCTATTCATAATCACACTCAACCTCCGTTTACTCAACCCATTTAAGGATTTGGTAGCCACTTTATTGAGGCTGGGTGGGATTTTCATCTTTAGCATAATATTCTATTGCATTAATTATTATAGATATCGATAACTTTCTTCACATTAGTGGTAAGGGAAGATATAACTTATTTTTTTCTCTCTTTGTCTTTCATCCATTTTTTATGAGGATGTAAAGAAGAAAAATTTCATATATTATGCCATAGAGGTATCTTGTGAAGTTAAATCGATATAAGTATGCCCTACAGGCGTCAGAAGGGTCCAAGATAAGTTAGATTAAATTCGCTGAGTACGATGTCAGGTTCGGCGAGACTGAAAATTTAAACTTGGTGGTAATTAGATTCTGTAAAGCGTTGAAAACAAAATTAGTATACAATCTCGGTCAGCTCTTTTAGAACAGTATTCGGGTCCATTGAATCCGTTTTAGGATATATCCCCTGCGAAAACGACTTGCTGTGGTATGTGTTATCAGGAACATTTTGAACTTTTATCTTGAGTACTATCCAGCAGAAGTCAACTGGTTACATAGTATTAGCATTTGAGCTTGGCAATTAAAGATTTAATGTTTTTCCACTCCATTCTGACTACTATTCCGGGCTTAGTCACTTGTCATTCTGACTTCTAATTTAGAAAATGATAATTTTTCTATAATTTTATGGGATGAAAGGATTCTCCTGAAACTAATTACCCTGTAAAGAAGAATAATATGACAATTTTCATAATTTTTGTTGTTTTTTTTAACCGCTGAGTTTCCACCTCTTTTTTTTTCGTTTTTTTTTTTTTATTTGATGGATTTATTTATTGATAGATATTACAATCTGCCACACAGTTGTGGGCAATAGGTAATATTGATGAATGATCTCATACATACTAAAATAAAAAATAAAA
>NW_027109400.1:1452239-1462811 GCF_000696795.3 Halyomorpha halys
TTTTTTCAATCTTCAGGCACATTATGGCTTCTCGATGGAGAATCTAAGTTCTATCTTTCGCTGTCATCTGCCAATCAGATGTTGGACGTCTTGGGTACTTATTGCTTATCTTGGTGACGTCAATGGCTAATATTTAAATAATTAGTTAAGAAGGAGATGATCATGGCGGTCGAGAAAAACAGAAACCGTTTTTAATCAGTTATTAATATACACAGTTTTGACCCACAGTACAAGTCTTCATCAAGGTTGAAATATAAAGCTACAGAGCAGGTAAAGTTAATTTAAGAGCATAAAAGTGACATTTAATAAAAGTTATAAACGTAGAGGTATAAAAAAAAATCTATATAAACCAACTAACATAAAACATAAATAACTCCACCACCAACAAAACCTGCACCCTCATGTCAGTTTTATATACATGCCACTTTATACTATTAAATTAGCTTTATCTACTCCATCTCTAATTATTTTAGCACTGATTAAAATCTGTAGAGTGGGTCGAACCTTAGTAATTAATAAATTGTTGAAAACTATATGACCATAGCCCTGACCATCTTCTTCGAATTCACAAACAACCAATGATATATTCATGGATATATATAAACTTCCCAATTTAAATTTAATATGGATGGATTAATATTTATTATTGAACTGAGCCTTTGAGATAACCATACCGTTTTAAATTTTAAGAACATTATAATATCTATTTTATTTTTCAATAGATCCTTTCCAATGTAAAACAAGATCTGAGAAACTATCTGATCCTGACGCTGGCTAAGCTCCATTAACATTGTAATTAATTCGTTTGTGATTTTCGTTTATTAAAGAAAAGGGCTTTGAATATATTTGGCCTGACAGAAAAGCGGCTCGAGTCCACTTGTAGAACGCCAATTTGCTTTGGAGGGAACAGTGAGCAGCCTACGACACTGAAATTGAGTTACTGTGATTAATTTCAGAGGCTATGAATAAGGATGAGATTTGGCGGTAATAGAGTTGCCAGGTAATGCTCGGCGGAACTAGTTCTTTCCCCCTTGGTAACTTTCAAATTCCTCCCTTAAGCAGTTGTTCCCCTCGATTACCAACTTCCATAGCTCTCTGAATTATTGCCTTCTGCTTAGCTCTGGTTGGGCAAATAATACTTACATAGTGCCAACTGTTTCCACCCGGCGGACTTGGACTGAGAAAGTTCCAGGCTAAGAGTCGTTAGCAGGGTTAACTGCATCCAACTGCGGTTCTTGGTCCAAGCGGGCCAGTATATGTTCCTAGGATTGTGATAATATCCGCCTTTATGTCTAAAACATTACATTTGAAGGCTTCTATTCTCACATTGTGCAAGACTTAGCTGGGAGTTTGCTTGTATTAATGTTGTTAGTAGTAACACCGGTGGGGAGGATGTACGACGAGATGGAATAGTTTTATGGAAGTTCTTAAGAGCTCCTCCAGTTTCAAATAACGATATTTTAAACCTAACTAGAACAAATACTTATTTCTAAGATCTAAGGCATAGTGATAAATCATTGTCTATTGTATTTGTTCAAAAGTACAATGATGCTAGCAAACATAATTTTAAATATTTAAAATTACAAAAGACTGATCTACACGACTGTTACAAGGCCTATCTGGTCATACGGAGTTGAGCTATGGGGCTCCACTAAACCATCGAATTTCTCCC
The DNA here is from genome assembly GCF_000696795.3 of Halyomorpha halys. Classification (NCBI taxonomy): domain Eukaryota; kingdom Metazoa; phylum Arthropoda; class Insecta; order Hemiptera; family Pentatomidae; genus Halyomorpha; species Halyomorpha halys. The sequence continues at coordinate 1,453,912 of NW_027109400.1, forward strand.
GAATCCAATCCCCACAGTCCGAAATCCATCATAAAATCCTTAATGCTCCTTACTTTGTCACAAATCAAATCATTCATCAGGACCTCAATGTTCCCTATGTTGCCGATTTGGCCAGAACCAGATACCAATCCTTCCATGATAAACTTCCCAACCACCTAAACTAACTCGTTTCTAACCTGGCTTCTCCTTCATTACCTAATAATCCTCCTAGGCGTCTGAAAAGAAGATGGCTTCGAGATCTTCTCCTCTAAAAATGTTTTTGGAGTTCTATCAATGGGTAGATTCTCCACAGGTTTGTATCATTTCATTAAATCGCTTACACCAAAATTACTTGATGTATATATATATTTATACAGTTGTAAATAGCAATAAATAAATTATTAAAAATATATTTATATTTACACAATTCATTTTTATGTGATATTGATAAACTTCTTTTTTTTTTTTTTAATGTTTGGTCCAGTTAATATTATTCCGTCAAATAAGTATATTACTGTGACAGTCGTAGGTTTCTAACTAATCTGCATTCAAAGAAGTACTAAGAATATAAATAAATAATTAAAAAATATAAATAAATAAAACAATCTAAGTTTCATATATGTCGCAACAGTTATGAAGCTTAGATTAGATGAATTCAGTTTAAATCATAATTTTTTGTTTAATTATAAGAGTTACAGGGTTTTTACTTTTTGTTATAATCAGAGACCAGATTTTCTTGAAGAAAAAAGAAATAAAAAAGTTCAATAATCAACTTTATTGTTATTTTATAATAAACTAATAATGCATTAAATGCTTACCTAACCTTGTTCAAGTCAAATTCTCTGATTCTTAACCTAACATTTTGTCCATAATTGCAGTGCTATGAGGAAGCTAATTGTATTAAATGACTTTATGTTCCTATTTTGAGTATTTTAAAACTGGATGTCCGGTGTATATGGCAACTACAAAGTTCCACATAATTTCCAAAAAAGACATTCAAAGACAACATTTGATACTTCTAAATTAATTTAATCAATATTTTACTAATCTTTCGTAGTTAATTCGAAGCCTGAGTGACCGCAATCAGGTGAAAGGCAATTAAAGGCTGGATGAAGAATTTAAATATTCTATTCTAAATTAAATGATAATCTGCCAATTTCTTTTGAGCTCAAGTTAACTTTATAATGAGCACTTCTCCAGTGACTCTAGAACTTTAAATGATTCAGGATATTTTATAGCTTATTATTTTATTAAATCATATTCTAAACTGGGAAGAAACTCCAAAACGTACAATTTTGTGCAATATAAAATTATTGTTATTTGAATGCCGTTAAGTTTGACGCAGTTTGGAGTTATGAAATAAAAGATGCAATTACACGAAAATAAGGTTTCTAGTTAAAACCAAAACATTAGGCAATGAATTGATTCACCATAAATTGTCAGAAATAGAACTTTCGTAAAATGGATATTTCATTTTTTATTACAATTCCAAGGAACTATGAGGGTATATTTTGAGTTATTAATAAATGATTCAGGGAAATCTCAATATTGATTCAGGCACAACCAATCAAGTTTTGACTAAATATTTTCCCTCTTACAGATATTAGCTCCAAAGATTTAGTTTATCTGTCGTATATTGGCTTTGAAAGGGTATGCTATTATACTATGTTTTATAATATTTTGTTGGCGTTAGAAGCAATAGATAAAAATTGTTTTTAATGTTTTCTGTATTAAGGCGTCTCTGCAAGAAAGACATGAATTTATGTACAGTCAGTATCCTTACGCATACATCAAGCGTAATGCATGTTTTATAACAGAAATGAAACAACTTGATATAAATGAATTAGTTAAGAAATTGATAAAAAAAGTCGCTTTAATTATTAATTTGTTATTGATAGAAAAAACAAACGGACGTTAAAGAAAATATTATTTATAGTAGTGTCATGTTTCAATTTTTCTAAAATATTTTTATGTATGTATAAAAAACCCACTAAAAATCAATTGGTCATAGTACTCAGTAAGGAAGTAATATTTACTGAGCATTGATTGTCCTTTTAGTTGATGTGGTCAGCACCCACTCTCAAGCTGTTGGGGGTTTATTCCTTATCCAATCAAGAGCTGAATATAATAAAGTCCAGTACTATGCCCTCTGGGTTAACCAATCAAAACGATTCACGACATTAGTTAACCATCTGATGTTCTGATGGAAAAATTATAACCATAGAAAGATGGGTTTTCTTTGGTTATAATTTTTCCATTAATTTGTTTTAAAATTGATTCATTTGCTTCATTTATGCAGACAACGTTTATAGATTTGGAGAAAAAAAATGAAATATCCAAAAAATGAATAATATAATTTAAAATAAATTGTATTTTTTACGAATTTCAGGTATTACGTTTCGTATAGTCATAGTTTAGACATTTTAAGGAGAAACATCGGGCGCTGGTTGAGATGTTGGAGATTTGAAGTTAAAAGCTTCTATGGAAGTCGATGACAGCCTTTCTTCCCCAGCCTCTTGCTTTTTTCCAATAATTGCCTCAGATCTGGACAGAGTTACTTTCAATCCTCTGACAGGGCCTTGATAATCTCCCATGATTGAGTCCAAAAAAGATATTCTGATTTATGTTTCGTACCAGTCCTTTCTGAAAATATTTCATATTTATATTACATACGCACTGTCGTAAGGACTCATTCAATTAACTATCAAAATAATATTTAACGTATATGTGATACTTAATTTTATAGAGATAGAAAAGGAAAATTAATTAGCATTCCAAGAGAAGTAAGCATGAAAATAATTGGTGATAATTATCACTGGTGATGAAAAGACATAAACGTTTTTAGAGTGTTAGACGATAACAAGTTATCATCATAATATAAACGAGCTCATCTACAGTAAAATAATCATTTTACTCGTACATACGTTCTCACGTAATATAGTTTTATTGATGATATAGAATAATATTGATAAATGATACTTATGGCTAAATCTGACAATTTGTTACTTCATGTATTACGTTTCGTTTGCACTTGGGCAACTGTCAATAAATGTACTTTAAATACCGAAAATACTTAAGCTATCATAATTGGATCTCCCTCTCTCCTTAAATCTATCTCAGACCCCCAACCTTTTCCTATACAATACTCCTATCTCCTTCTATGCGTCAGTCAAAAATCTTGATATCACTTTTGATCAAACTTTATCCTTGAATCCACACATTGTCGGAAACTCCCGTCGAATCATAGCTTCCTTAAAGCAATTCAATAGAATCCGTTATCTCCTTCCACTTAAAACCCGTCAACTCTTAGTTTCCTCTCTTGTTTTCTTCCACTTTGACTATGGCTGCCTGATATATGGTGGACTCTTGGGTAATCGCGAATCTAAACTTAAACGTCTTATGAATTGCGCAGTACGATTTATTTTGGGGATCATCACAGATACGCACTTAACAGTAATACACTGAGCTGAAGTGGCTCCATCCCTCCTTCCGATGTCAGTATTTCCTAGCTTTCTTTTCATTCCAAAAAATTAGTACTTAATGCCTCTCCTATATCCTAGAAAACCTGAAATCCAAAATTCTCAGTCTAATCCCATACTACCAGGGCCCGTTTATCTGACATCTACCCTCTACCTCACCGAACTGCTGCGTTTTTATGCGTTTTATTAATCGTTTTTTACCCGTGCTGCATATCTCTGGAACTCCATTTCCTCTAACATACGTCATGTACCAACCCTTTCCTCCTTTAAATTCATTTTGCTTCACCAAGCTGACCCATTATTATAATATATATGTATATCTAATTGACCGTAAAGATTTAAATATAAGTAGATGGTCAGGGTTGCGGTCAAAAAAAGAAGAACAAATAGTTTAAAACTATTTTAATGTCCGACGTTTCGCCCCACTTTGCAAGGCTTCATCAGGGCTAAAAAGAAATTTAAAAAACTGAGAATATTACTACAATAAGGTAATTTAAACTAGGATAAATATTATGTTAAAGAAAGTTATAAGAAATTACAATTATTATAATAGTATTGATATTTTGTTATTAACTTTTTGTTTTGTTTTTACTTAGTCATTTAGTTTTTTAATTAATCTATTTTTTCTCTCTGTATATAAGTTAATTGCCTTTGTAATTGTTTTAGAGGGACCTAGTCCCAGAATAATGAAGTATTTTTCATTTCATTTCATATTATAACCATATACTCATACGCCAGTTATAGACTAATCTATTCAACATAAGGTTTTTGTTGAAGTTACAGGTTCAGAATTTTTAAAATATGTTGCCGTTGATATATTTTCCTGGTATAGAAAGAAGTATATGAAAGGTTATATCCTAGAGACGTAAATTATATTCTACGTAAATATTAAATTTAATATTAGTTTTTGCCTTCTTATTTATTTTTTAAAATTATTTTTTTACCTTAGATGTTTTAGATTTTCTTTTAAACTTCTAAATATGCATATAAACAACAATCGTTCCTTTTTGCTAATTATTTTTAGTTCATTTGTTATTAGTTATTTTTCATTTATATTATGAAATGTTAGTCACCCTATGATTTATAAGATTATAATATATGGTTTTGTTGTATTGTTTATTTCACATATGTCTCTTTGCCTATTTAATGCCTCAGAGATTTTGAGAGGGTATCCTAAGTTTTGAAATTTTTTTGTTTTCTTAGGTTACATATAACTCTGTGCTCTTTATATAATCTATTAACTAGAGATCCATGTAATAACTAGTATACAAATTAATATTAGTATTACTCCATCATTAGTTAATTTTATAAAACTGAAGTCTACTTTTATTCTGATGCATTTATGATTGAATGCAGAGTGATGGTTTTCACCCTCAAATGGAAAGTGGAGCCAAAAAAGTCCTAGTCAACTCTCCTGACCACACTCCCAAGTTCGCATTGTGATTAATAGAAATGCCCTCTGAATCTAAAATGATACAGAATGCAGGTGGTGATTGGCTTCTACTATTCCGTCACGCCTCCGGAGTTCATTATAATGTCCTGCTTTCTGGCTTAAATTTATCTATAAAAATATAAGAAAGTTTTTTATGGTAACACAACCTATTCTTGTGGAAAGTGACAAAAAAAAAAACCCATTCATTCCATCTTCTTTAAACGACTCAATTTCGGGCTGTTAAAATAACGCTAAACCAAACAAAAGATGGTACGCGAAACGCTCACAAATAAAACAGCGTTCAGCGTACACCGTACACGGTTTGGAGCTAGGTGTTTGTGGTGGATTACTATATTAACTATTAAACTCCTTAGTTATAATTTCCTTCAAGTGTTATCATTAATTTAAATTATTCCCCTTAGTTTATGGATTTTTTAGTTAATTATAAGAACAGATATATTGTAATTGACTATATAATGAAGAAAAGAAAAGTAAAATTTCAAGAAAAATACGACATAGAGTAAAAAAGGATGGACGACCACAGAGATCCTCTAAAGACCATGGAATATGTCCCAGATGCCGAAGACCTAGTGGCCGCCTAGGATATCATATACCGACTACATTGAGCGACTCTGTAGTGCGAGGGGGAAGGTCCCCCGACAGGCAAGAGGAGAAAAAAAGCAGTTATCTCACCCCAACTTTTGATTACTTTAATGAAAACTATTTATAATTAATAGTCAAAATTCATGAGTCTGCCAAGTATAGGTAGGGGGAATAAAAAATAGTGACTGTTTCAAAGCATTAAAAAACTAATTTTTCATTCGGAGCTCTATATCTTGAAAAGTAGGAACAATACAAGAAAACCTCGAGGACGTCATTTAAAGAAGAGTAAATTTGCTAAAATATGAGCACTAAAAGAGCTATTTACGTTAAATAGTTTTCGAGATATAGCTTTTTATAAAGCAACATTTCACAAAAATTTTGTATGGAACCTACTGAAAGAACAGTAGTAAGTGAATTTATTTTGTAGAATTTATATCTCAAAAACTATTTGACGTACAGATGTCTATTAGCACTCAAATTAAAGCTAGTTTAATATAAATTATTTTATGATGTTTATCATCGTAGGAGTAACAGTTAACATCAAATTTGCTAAAATAAATTGATTTATAGTTTTTCGGACAAATTTTCATTTGCCAAATTCATATTCATATGTGAATAATATAAAACTTACTACCCCTACGAAGATAAGTGTCATAAACTACTTTATAGTAAGTTAAATTTCATTTATTTTGAGTGTTGGCAGACATATGTGCGTCTTACGGGTCTAGAGATATATTTTTTCAAAAATCCAACATTTTATACGAACAACTAGAAATTAACACTTTGTGAGTTTTGTTTGTCAAATGTCATAAAAACTACTACTCCTACAAAGATAAATTTAACTAGCTTTAATTAGAGTTTTGGCAGACATCTGTACGTCCAATGGTTTCTGAAATGAACTTTTTCATTAATAAAACTTATTGTCCGAACAACTATATCAATTTATTTTAGCAAATATCATGAAAACTACTATTTCTACGAAGGTAAAGGTCATAAACTCTTTATAGACCATTAAACTAGCTTTAATTTGAGTGCTAATAGGCATCTTTACGTCACATAGTTCCTGAGATATTGAACACTCAAAATAAATTAACTAACTACTAATCTTTCAGTAGACTTTTAAGAAATTTTCCTTTTTAAAAAGCTATATCTCGAGAACTATTGGACGTAAATAGCTCTTTTAGGGCTAATATTTCAGCAAATTTACTCTTCTTTAAATAATGTCCTTTTAGATTTTCTAGTGTTGTTGTTAGTTTTTAAGATATAGAGCTCCGAATGAAAAATTAGTCTTTCTTTAATGTTTTTAAACAGCCGCCATTCCATGTTTATTCTCCCTACCTATACTTGGCGAACTCATCAATTTTGACTAGTAATTATACCTAGTTTTCATTAAAGTAATAAAAAATTGGGGCCTTTTTTTTCCGGATGTTGTTCTATAGGTAGAAATGGGGAAGAATGGAACTCCTGGGTGAATAATCCTCTACGCTGAGAAGCACTATATAGGGAAGCTAAAGAAGAAGAATAAGAGTAAAAGTTAAAATGAATAATAATTAACATAAAATTAATTAAGAACTCATTTTATTTTGTAATTTCCCTACTGATTCAAAAAATATGTAGAAAGACCATTTTCTGTTAAATTTATTATAAACTAAATAAAATTCAAAATCCTATCCTAATACAAAGCGCACAAGCACTTCCCTTTGATGTTCCCACAAGGAGCGAATGATGATAGTGCCGGTTCGAAGCTATGAAAACTGCACAATATCACGCTGTATAAACCAAATGCACTTCCCACCTTTGTTTTGATAGGTATATTTCAGCGCGCTTTTTGTGGACGGGACATTTAGTTTTAAAATCTGACATCGGGTCGATAACAGAGGAGTATTGTTTATTCTCATTTCTCTCACCTCATTAATTGACAATGGAAATTTCCTGATTAATTACTTATAAGAACTATTTTGCGAAGATGAAATATCTAATATCATTCATTAATCCGCTTTGTAGAATATCTTCATCTAACTAGAGCAAAAGATCTAATAATGCTTAATAAAAAAGACTCCGTCCGCCAATTTCTCCCAACTAATGGGTCGATTTTATTTTTGGCAACACAGAAACATCCAATCCTTGAAACTAGACATTGCCTCTCGTTACTTTTTTTTTTATCGAAATGGCGGTCGATTTAAGACTTTTGTGCCATGCTCCAGTATTACTCATGAAACTTATGGTAATTGTGGTAGATAAGCGAACCACTAAAAAGGGATGGTTATGGCCTTAGTATTCGTGATTTCGTGATTTCGCCCTTGTTGAGAAAAACAATTAATATGTTAATGATCAAAATATGAACTTTGAAACGACCTACATGTATTATTATGAAGCTACAAGTGCTCACCCATAACTTCAGAAGTTTAAACTTCCTACAGTGAATTGATTGATATTCCACTACTTTGAAAATCAGAAGCATAATATTAACTTAATATTAAAGTTCTTTTTATATACTGCTTCCTTTAATATATTCACTAAAGTTTTCTTCTTATCGGTTAATACTTCGTAATTGTAATTTGTACACTTCAGATCCTTGATAGATTCGTAGGACGGTAGGTACTTCTCTGATGGAACAGCATTCTCAATTAGACGAGACACCTTTCCAATTTCCTGATGGAGGATTTTAGCCACATGATTATGTCGGTGGAGCTATTCCGAGCCTACTAATCTAAGAGAGCAATATTGACGTGAAATATTGTATACATAGTCACCACTAACTCTGTGGCCATTAATGCTTCATTAGTTAATTTTTTGTATAAAATAATACACATATTTATAATGGAACTAATTTACATATTTTTACTCTCCTTTACATACATATGAGATGTGTAAGGAAATGTTTCACGACCCTAAAAGAAATATAATCTGAATTTTCAATGGATATATTCTTTTCAATGTCCTCTAATTTGAAATAATCTATTAATCTATTTATTTGATTGAAAACGGCTCTTATGATTTTTATGAAGATATTAAAAAACCGTCCTTAACATCAGCTGGATCTTAGACTAATAAAAAATAGGGCTATAAAATGGAATTTTCAAAATAACTTTCTCTAAAGTAGGGGTTTCCAACCTTTTTTGGCAACAGAAACCGTTTGGTAGGAAAATGGAGTGATCCGTCTTTTGAGCAAAAGCTAATAAAGGCTACATTGCATCTGTGCAAAAAATGAAGAAACGGAGATCTGAGATATAAGGAATACAAAAGGAAAAGAGTGTTTAGTCGACCTGGAATGACCCTTTTCTAAATTATTTCACGGAACACCAGTTGGGAACTACTGTGCTGAAGTATCTTTAATTTTACTTATATGAAACAAATTGAACATCTCTCATTTTCATTAGTTGTACAACATAAACGAATATAAACTA
>NW_027109400.1:1462861-1471170 GCF_000696795.3 Halyomorpha halys
CTCAAACCCCCTAGTTTCTAATCTTGCATCATCTTCCATTCCTGGACAATCGGCCTGAAAAAAAGATTCGTGACCAGCTGATGTAAAATGTCATTAGAGTGCTACCAATGGGTAGTTTCTCTACACGCCTGTAACACTCCAATTTAACTCAGATCAGATTTACTAAATGTACAGTTTTAAATAGCAATAAATAAATATTTAAAAAAAAACATCGGCTGGATCTTAGACTAATAAAAAATAGGGCTATAAAATGGAATTTTCAAAATAACTTTTTCTAAACCAGGGGTTTTCAACGTTTTTTTTTTTTGCAATAGAAACCTTTTGGTAGGATAATGATGCAGTGATACGTCTTTTGAGCAAAAGCTAAGAAAAGGTACCTACACTGCATCTGTGCAAAAAATGAAGAAATTTATATCTGAGATATAAGAAATAAAAAAGGAAAACGGTGTTGTGTCGACCTGGAATGACCCTTTCCTAAATTATTTCGTGGAACACCAGTTGGGAACTACTGTGCTGAATTATCTTTAATTTTATTTATATGAAACAAATTGAACATCTCTCATTTTCATTAGTTGTACAACATAAACGAATATAAACTACAAAACATTTTTATTAATAATTAAAAGAGAAAAATGGGATAATTAGCACTTTTCTGAATCATTGAGTCGACATTTTCTCCGATATAATATTGCTTTAGAATTTTATTTAATAAAAGTATAAGTTATAAAATATACCCCGAATCATCTGAAATTATAGAGTTTTGTTCGCTGGAAAAGTACTAGGGAAAATATTCAGAATTTTACAAGGATACCAATCTTGAGCAATATAGGTAGGTCAGGTATCTTTATAGAGAACTCTATAAATATAAATTGAAAAGTAACTTTTAAGGAGATGATTATTTTATTTAGATAAAAAAGAATATTTACATTAGAAGAAAGTTCTAAAAGAAAAAAAAGTTCCATGGTAAATAACTAAAGAAGCACCGTTTATATAAACCAACTAAATTCTTTCTCTAGTCTCTATGTTGAAAACAGTTCAATCGCTCTTCAGCTGATTACAGTTACTAAAGTTTTTAATTAACCTGCAAAAGATTGGGAAAATTTTGATTAAATTCCTTTAAAAGTAATGTTGTCTTTGAATATCATTTTTGAAAATTGTGAAACTATCATATTACCATATCTCTAGCTAATATCGATCTTAAATTATACTTCAGCAATAAATTTTAGAGATTATTTATAATTGGAAACCGGATTTTCGTACAATTGTATCTTTTGTTCCCTGTACCCGAATTTATACTTGTAATATAAATTATATTGCATAAAATTACACGTTTTGACCATTTTTGACAAAATTCCAAAATTTTAATTTTTTTTCTGCTTTTCCTAAATTTCTCATATTATGTATGCCAACATTAATTTATTTCAATTTCATTTTATCCTTTTTCAATTATTTAAGTTTGTAATTCAAATGTAACAGAAACAGAACAAGTAAACAAAGGTGACAAATATTCTTAGAAGAGTATTAACCCGAAGCCATGGGTAGCTATGAAAAAAGGGTTAGGTTTTTATTGTTTTAAGTTGGATTCTTTCTCTGCTTTTAATCCTACATTCTTCCCTCTGACTTTTTTAGTAGTAATTTTAAACTTGAACAAAAGTTAATATACTAATATATTTTTAATCAAACTTTTTAAGGTTTCTCTACATTGACTTAGTACTTGATAAGTTTTTTGTTGATGCCATCATTTTGTTGAATTCTGGACTAAATAGGAATATAAAATTATTTAATATATTATTTTTCCACTTAGATCTCCAATCATCGACAAAATATTAGAATTTTAGTTAGCGTAGTTTATTTTGTATGCATGTTTGCGTAAATTTAGAAAATATTTAATGAGCTTAATTAGGTTCAAACGTAGTTAAATAGGTTTTCCATGTATTATTATTATGAAATGGGCAATAAAATTTATCATGCAGGGTTCGGGTGCTTAATACATATTGTGAGATTTCACTGTACGATTTTACACATTATTGGTGTTTTACTGCACGTTAGCAAAATCCGGTTTCCATTCGTAATATATTATAATTAAATTAAAACTTTACCGCTTCAACCCGTGAAGGGTTAGGGGTCCAGTACTTTGTGAGGAAGTAATTAATAGACCAGCGGTTGTACAAGGAGCTGATTTGGTCAGGATCACGCTCAACCGCCAGATTTTAACTCACTTTATGAGGCTGGGAGGACCCTAGGGAGCTCCTGAACACAGGGCTGACTCAACGGCTACAGGGAACAGATAATAATTATCTGCCACAGCCGGATTCGAATCCGGGTTGGAGTTAGTTGTTCATTGAATAAATTATAATAATTCTAAACGATAAATTATATTAACATTTCCCTTTTCTAATATATTCCGTGAAATATACATGTGGATAGAAAGACCTAAGGGAACAATAGTATCTAGATACAAGAAGATAGAGGATTCAAGAGGCTGTGGTATTTATTAGCCCCGACAGCGGAGCCGTCCAATATATTGGGAGCTCTTCCCTTCCTACGTTTTGTCTCTCATTCACAGCCCGTTACACATTTTCACCACTCCTTAATCTAATTCGATATATTCCTTAACACTTTTTAATAAATAGATTTGTGCTTCATATATCCTAAGCCATGGTTGAACCTAGCGGGCTATAGTTTCTTTAATATTTTCATTATAAAATAAGCCGTATGGGATAGTTTGTTATTTTAGTATAGAATTTTACATACTGCATAGATTCTGTCTTTATGTATAAAGTATTATGTAATACTTTAAAAAAACTTTTTTTTTTATCGGCATTACTATTTGGTGAATATTTATATATCAACTTACTTAGCCGGTATTTTATTTAAAAAATAATACCATTTATTTTCTACAGTTTTAATGAAATTATCTCTGTATACCTTATTAGTAGGTTAATTAGTACATGAAAAGATTTTAGTCTGGGTGATAAAATATCTGTTTTTACCTTCACTGATAATTTAGCGTTGGAAAGTCTTGTAAAGAAACTGGTCTTAATTCTTCTTCAGAATCACAATTATGGAGACACATTGTTTGAGAATAGTTAAAGACAAGATTAGATGGAACAAAAATAGGAATACCATGATAAGAAACAACTTAAATGTGATATCGTAATAGAAGGTAGCTAGGCCATATCTCAAGAATGAACACGCCTAGAGTAAAAAGACCAATGCCTTACCGTAATATGAAGTAAAAAGAAAGAAAGGAGACCGCCCAGAATATCTGGGTAGATCTAGGAGAGCCAAGAGAGATTTTGATGGGAAAGGAGTACGGAAGAGGAAGCAAAGAAATATAGTCCGGTAAAGTTATATCTGAATCAGAACCTACAGAGAGTTTCTCACAATGAAAGAATAAATTGAGAAAGGAATAATTTATTGTGATACTGTACTGCATCATGTTCTAAATTATTTTATTTAAAAACGTATATATAAAAAATTATGTATATATTAAAAAAAATTGGATTATATTTTTATGATTCCAATTCTAGCATTATAATTTTAAAAAAACTTTATATTTTTCGCGTATATTAACAAATAACCGATTTATGGACATACAAAACGTTTAATTGACCATCATATTGCCCCAGAATGGCGAACGGTAATTTCGATCTCCTAGGTTCATCCTGGGAGGACTTTTGAATTTTGGTCCCTTGCTTCCGTGAATTTATGAAAAAAAATGTAGTTTTGATGAGTATCCGGTTATTTATTTATGCACTAGATAATTAGAAAATTGAGTGGAAAACCGCAATGAGTCCAGCCAACTTTTATCTCGGGATAACAGGACCTAATTCTGGGAAGCCTCTAGACAGAAGAGATGCTTTCGAAGATGGATGCCTGTCTGAAGAGGTGAACCGGAGTTCAAGAACTGATGAACTAAATTTATAATATTGGCGACTACCATATCCTCTGTGGTATTATAATGCACATGGTCTGACAATATTTCCAGAAGGCAAGGAAGAGAGAAGATAAATAAATTAAAAATTAATATTTTTTTTGTACGTACTAATACTTCAATAATATTAACTTCAGAACTAATATTCAATGCAGGATCACATAAACCTTAAATTATATGTTCAAATTCTAAAATCCTTTTCTTACAAGGAACAAAGTTCTTTTGTAATTTTAAATTAAAGAGAAAAATACTGCGATTAGAATAAAATATTTTCGGGAGCGAACCTGCTCCCTAATACAATTAATGAGTTTATTAAAAGCCACTTAGCGCCTAGCAACTAACTATTCAACCATTACCAGCTATCCCGGAAAGATCTCAGTTGGTTAACACGTGAGGGATAAATGCTATGCCACTGTTCGTTACAAGTTTGATAATATGCTTTGTCCCTTTTGATGTAAATATTGTTGTATTAAATTATTGGTTTGTCAAATCACTGTTTTTAAACCATATGACTTGATTTTTTTTTTCTTTTTTAGTTAAAATTGCACAGTTTTCCACATACAGATTTTTTTCCATTGCCTAGGTGTTATTAATTATTTAAATAGACCCATTTTTTTTTTGTATTTTCTTATAAATAAACACACTTCATTCATTCACATAATGGCTAAATAAAGACATTTTTTTCGAAACTGGATTTCTAGACTAAAACCACTTTTCGTTTGAAGGTAAGCGTCATAATAATCAGTTATTTTATGGGAGTTGTAAGTTCCAACTTCAACTCATTGCTTTCATTCTTTAAATGACAGTTATTTTCAGTTTAATTACGTATAGTGTTAAACTTGTCATTTAAATAAAATAGTTTTTAAATCTCAACCGCAGTTGTTACTTCTGAATGGATTAGGTATTTAAATAGTATACTCAGGCAAAACATTTACGATTAGTTTTTAAACTTAAATTAACATTTAATCGTCATCAATAATTTTCCGTAAAGATTATTTCTTTGATTAAAATACTACTACATACTTTATAATGAAGGCCAATGCTCCATTACTATCACACAGTTCAATATTCATCGAGATACTTGGAAAATATTTATCCTTTGATATTTTACTTTTGTGCTCGGGGAAAATCCTTGTCAATCTTTTGAAGTAGATTGTTACAAAGGTAGATGTGAGGAGTCAAAGCAATGGATTGGAAGGCGATTGCCTCATCCTTTGAATGCTATATTGGACGGAATATCGGTGTCTGGTCTTCTTTTTGATCACGCAGTTGCTATTCTGAAAGGGTTGATTGCTGGCAAAAAATATCAATGTCTATTGACTCATTGTTTTAAATAAATAAATCCAAATTATTAGTCAATAAATTCAAATATTTTTAATTTTAACAATTAAATTAATTAACCCTTTTAAATATGTTAGTTTTTCTATTTATATAGAACTATGATTATGTGAATAAGAGGGTATATTTAATTAAAATCTTGATATGCTTCATGCATTTTACTTTAAGGTATGCCAAGTTAATTATTAACCATAATTACTCAAAATTGTTTACATTAATTAAGTCCTAAAAACTGTTTAGTTGGATTTTTTTTCAATTGCATCTTATGTGTTTACCAGTTCCTAATTAGTGAGAATACCTTCATACAATGTGATTAACATTGTATATTCATATTATATTAGAGAATGATTGCTAGCTGGGATACTAGTGGATGGTTAGTACAGTTAGAGTAGTGCACAGTTCTATCTTCCATTTTTTCTCAAGTGTCCACCCGAAATACTAACTAGAAGTCCCTCTAAGATCTAACTAGGAGTCTGCTCCTCTCGAAATCTCAACCAGAAGACCCTTTAACGTTTAACTAGGAATCACAACCAGAAGACCCTTTAACGTTTACCTAGGCATCACAACCAGAAGACCCTTTAACGTTTAACTAGGAGTCACAACCAGAAGTCCTTTTAAGATCTTAGAAGGAGTCTTCTCCTCTCTAAGTCTCTACCTTATGCACCTGTAAGCCTGTACTCTCAGGCTTCCTCCAGAATCTTCTCTTTTTTTCACAATAAGGTATAAGATTCCTCCCTCGGAAGCATAAGAGCTGGCCAATGGTTTCAAAAGAACTCAATTATTTACCTTAATAATTAATTATAAATATTTATTATTTTTAATTAATTAGTTACCTTTTTCTAAAACGACCTCAAAGGTCTCTTGAATATCAATGGGGACTTTATTTTTATCACTATCGAAGAGACCCGTTTTTAAGTACCTCTGTATCAAGACCACCCAGAACTCCAGGCTAAAACCTCTCTAAATCAACTAATATTTGAAATATTTCTTAGTTAGTTAACTCATTTGAACAAATTGAAAAAAAAACTATAAACATATTGACATATTTAAGAAAAAAATCACAATTTACTTATAACTCAAATTTGTATTCATTTTCATTGAATCAAATTCGAGGTAATATAAACTTTACCACAAATTGCTAATATTTTAATTTTGTTTTTATGAAAGTTAATTTTAACAGCCTACACTATTTCATCCTTATTTTATTGTAGATATCTTACCCGATTATATGATTGGAATTACAAAATTTATTGCCAAGTTAATTGGCTGGTTTGGCTTGACACTTCCAATTCTTTTTTTCTTTCTTTTAAACCCGCTAAATTTTTAAATTATTATATATTTTTTTGAATATTTTTCGTCAAAATTAAACATGTATTTTCTAAATAATTCAATTATCGTTTGCTTCTTTATATGTTAGGACAGAATGCTTCTTACCAAAAATCTAAATGAAGTGCATCATAAAGCAAAACCTTATTTTTTTCCCTATAATATGTCTATGAAACATAGTTGATTATGTTCATTTTTTTATCCTTCTATTTGTATATATTTTAAGAGAGATTATATTTATTTTTATGTTCTTTTTTTCACTTATTTTTTTTTTATTTTAGTATGAATGTGATCATTCACCACTATTGTCTATTGCTCACAATAGTTTGGCAGATTGTAATATCTATTAATTAAATAAAGTTTTTTAAAAGAAAAAAAATATGTCTATGAAAGGTTTTTTAAGGATCATGGTGGAATGATTCAATGGATGTATCATCACCAACTTTTGTTGAAAGAGTGGGGTGGAAACAGGATTAATTGGAGCGTGAATATTGAATATAAAACAATAATTTATTTAAAAACGTAGATTTCAAGCAATTAAATTTCTCATGGTTTCCATAACATCCTCGGGGAATCAATATGCATTCGTGTTACACCTTAATTAATCCATTAGTAATAAATTTTATATCATAACAGTGAAATGGAAATTAGTTTAGAGCTCGTAAATTTAATTAAAAATATTCCTTATTCCCTACCTTTATCAAGAAAAGCCTCGATTAAATTTAACAGCCTTTAGAGAAAGATAAATTCAAAACTAATCAACGTGTCAAGACAGGAAAGAAAACAAATTTCACGCTTATAGTTATATTTTTTTTATTTAGAAAAAAACAAAGTGAAATAAGTGACATTGCTTAGTGCAATACTTAAAAGGAAAGAATTCCAACTATTTTCTCCTTAGTATTTACTCCGTTTTATTCATTTTAATTTTACAGACGAATTAAAGTAATGAGTTAGACTAAAGTCTCACCGACGATTACATTGTGTTGAAAAAAAAAAAAACTGTAAACAAATTTATTGTTACAGGTCTAGGTTTAAGAAATATTTAACATCAGCTTTACTTTCTTAATAAAGAATAATTTATTGTTTTCAGTAATATATTATTTTAATCATCATCCTTTTTAATCATCTGATTGCATCCTGATACTGTAATATTTGGCTGGTATAGATCGATAAATATTTCATTGTGATAAATGTATTGCCCTTAGTACGATAGGGACAATCGGAATCGAACGCCTGTGGTGAAAAAGTTATCAAGTGAAGTTACAGCAATAATTTAGTGATTTGGAATGGCCTTTTTCTAATGAATGACTTCCAGTCATTCCAGTGAATGACTTATGTTGGGCCTCTCTTGATTGCA
Organism: Halyomorpha halys; assembly: GCF_000696795.3. Classification (NCBI taxonomy): domain Eukaryota; kingdom Metazoa; phylum Arthropoda; class Insecta; order Hemiptera; family Pentatomidae; genus Halyomorpha; species Halyomorpha halys. The sequence continues at coordinate 1,470,820 of NW_027109400.1, forward strand.
TCTCTGATTGATGACTTAAGTCTAGTACTCTCTCCCCTTCGCCTTCCTATTCCCTTTCCTCTCCTATCTCCGAATTCCTATGGTGATAAAGTGCTACCGCTGTTACATGGCTGGTTTAGAGGCGAAACTTTAACTTGTTAACAGTTGTCTATCTAATTTAAATTTTGTATCTTGATGAATATGATGCAGAGATTTATGCGGGCCGGAATTTAATGAATACCATTAAATATTCAAATCTTTCATAAATATCCTCAGTATTTTATTAAATTTTAGAAAAATTTATGGTTTAGTGTCTATTGGTTTAAAATATGTATTCGTATATACCTTTGTTTTCCTGTACATCTATGACCT
>NW_027109400.1:1471575-1482070 GCF_000696795.3 Halyomorpha halys
CACTTATTTTCAGAAATATTTTCGTTATGATTTTGACCACTTATGCAGTACTAAATTGTTGTAGAATCACTATCGAAAATACAAAAAAAGATTGTTACCGATCCTGTTAACTGACTCACATTACTTTTTTGTGTACCTAAAATGATTTGTCAGTCTGATGAAAACTTTAATCAGACTGACAAAAGGGAAAAACGTACTTCACAAGTGCCCCCCTCTCCTCAAGTCAAACTCGTATTAAACCTTTTATTTATCTTTTTATTTTGTCATTTTCCGTAACCTTCTTCGATTTTACATATTGTATATTTTTTTTCTGAAATATTTGGCTTTCCGACCTATTATACGTTTATATTGTTACACTTATTTTCAGAAATATTTTCGTTATGATTTTGACCACTTATGCAGTACTAAATTGTTGTAGAATCACTATCGAAAATACAAAAAAAGATTGTATAGAGTTACCGATCCTGTTAACTGACTCACATTACTTTTTTGTGTACCTAAAATGATTTGTCAGTGTGATGAAAACTTTAATCAGACTGACAAAAGGGAAAAACGTACTTCACAAGTGCCCCCCTCCCCTCAAGTCAAACTCGTATTAAACCTTTTATTTATCTTTTTTTTTGTCATTTTCCGTAACCTTCTTCGATTTTACATATTGCATATTTTTTTCTGAAATATTTGGCTTTCCGACCTATTATACGTTTATATTATTACACTTATTTTCAGAAATATTTTCCCAATGTGGAAAAAAATATTTTCCTTTTATTTTTATGAAAAATTTATCGAATCCTATTATAGTTTATATTTACTAAAGTTATTTTCGCGATGGTAAGTGGTTCCTGCTACAAGTCGAATCCATTAGGGGAAGATTTGTGTGGATTTATTCATTGATCCCGCGCCGTCGTGTGGCCTTCAGCACCGGAGACGTTAAACCTATTGGATACTGACAAATTTAATTATTATTTAATCATTAAAGCAGATTTTCTAGTATAAATTTAAGTTATTTGCATTAGTTATTGACAGGATAATCTTAGTTTTTTAATATTAAGAGTTTTGTTCTGTGAGGATGGTTTTATATTAAAAATATTATTGCAACGTTTATAATTAATCATCATTCATTATCAATATTTATTGTATATTTCTAAATGATTTACTTTCATTAGACCTAAAAAAATATATATTAACAATTTTTTTAAAATATATTTTTACCACCATTGGGCGGTTCCTTCCCAAGACTCTGAAGTGGTTCCTCAAATTTACTTATTGTATTCTTTTTATACAATTGTAAATTTTAATAAAAAAATATTACTATTTTAAAATTTTAAACATTTCAATAAATTGAATTTGGTCCGGGTGTGGTGAAGTAAAACTCAAATAGTAAATTGGTGTATTATTTTTATTTGAAGGAACGTTTCCCCCCACGTTGCAGGGCTAAAAAAGATCCAACACTTGACATAACTACAAAAAAATTAGTGGAAAATAACAAGGGTATACAATGAAAATTCATTACAAGGGTTTAAAATTACATATGATACACACATAATCAGCAATCTTCCAGTTTAAACATTTATTTTTTGTATATTGGTGTTTTAAAACATTCGCGTATATTTCATCAAGAAATATTTTTATATGTATTAATATAAACAATTTTGGTCATAAAATCGAAAATATTCCTTCTGTTTGATCATAAATTTCAGTTTCAAAGAGAGCATTAAACAATCTACTAATTACACTGTGTCCGTCTGATTATAACTGCCTACAAGCCTGATGATTATTTTCGGACTTCTTAAAGCTGTTTATTGATTCTTAAATAAGAGACTTTTTTTTAATTGTCAAGACAATGCCCCAACTCGTAGTTTTACTCCCCGATCGAAAGAAAGAATGATTGGCCTTAGTACTCTTGTCCAAATGGAGGTAAGGGATTGAAGGAAGTCCTGCTCACCAATCTTCAAGGAAAGTGTTCTGGAGCACCATTTGGCCAAGTTTTACTCACGCAAAGTGTGTAAGAGTTTCTTTCTCTCTTCAAACAAAGACTCGCTGAGTTTTTGTTGTTTTATATTAAAGTAGAAAAAATAATTTTGGTCAGTGCTGTATTACAAACAACGATTAAAAAAATTTTTTTTTTTGTTTTAATAATTTATTTATTGTTATTTACAACTGTATACACATATATACAACAAGTAAATTTGCTGTAGGTGGCATAGTGACATGATAAAAACATGTGGAGAATCTACCCACTGATAGAACTCCAATAACATTTCTAGAGAAGAGCTTGAGGCCATCTTCTTTTCAGACGCCTAGGAAGATTATTAGGTAATGAAGGAGAAGCCAGGTTAGAAGCAAGTGGATTTGGGTGGTTGAGAAGTTTATTATGGAAGGAACGGTATCTGGTTCTGGCCCAATCGGCAACAGGAACATTGAGGTCCTGATGGATAACTTGATTTGTGATAAAACGAATTGTAGACTGGCCATATTATTTAACTGTTTTGTTGGTGAGATCAAAGACAGGCAGTTTGTTATTCAGTAATTCGGCATATGATACTTTAAAATATTTTGTGTCAGTTAGTGATTTATTGCATTTTTTAGGTTTTCAGATATGTTAATTGTTTTTAAAATTTTCTTCAGAAGCTATTTTTTTTTCTCTAGTATTTCAACATCTTGCAAAAAGTATTGTATCCCTTTTCCGTGTGGTACTGTACTAATGCTGTTTTTTTATTGTACAATAATTTGAGTTACATTTATTTTTATTCATTAGAATGTTTATAAATTGGCCCCTTTCCCCGTAATTTTCCGGAGCAGTTTAGACAGATGATTTCATTTACCAGTCCCGTACATATTCAATTTCGTCTTTCAGGTTATTTTGCAAACTACTAATTTTGCTTGTTGGACTGTATCCAAACTTATACACAGGTACATCGTAGCTTTTTAGTGTTCTCTTTAAACCCTGTTATTATAATTAAAAGATAAACCTCACTAAAAAAATGCAGCAATTATAAAGTTGTTCACCATAAAGATATATGATAAATATCATAAATTATATTTTTAATATTGAATAGATTCTGAAGCAAAGTAGAATAAAACTTAATCTATTAATAAAAACTTTTTACTGATTCTTATTCAAACATATTGCTTATTTTACTAACGTTTCGGCTTATTTCCTATTTCAAAACTTATCATTGACGATTGAGTGACAATGTTACATATTTTAAATACAATGTTCATTTAAAATAAAAATAAGTGGGATATTATAAAATACACACATATATATAATTATAATTAAGAATTATTAAACATTTATCAATAATTATTAATTAATAAGTAATAATTAATATTTATAAACATTTAAAAATTCTCAAATACACGAATAACACCAACGCGGCTTATTTTAGTAATATTTAGGCTTATCTGACATTTTGCTACTAATTACTAATAATGTAATATATTATTAATAGGGTATTTCAGGAGCAAATGTATTGTTACCTTTTTTGCTCAGCAAAGGGACCCTTAGCTTACCTAAAATGTAATTCATTGTCACAAATCTTACTTCATTATTTTAATCCACTGATCTAAGGTGATTTTTTAAAGGGTTTTCAAAGCATAGGTAGTTTGTTTGTTTTTTTCTGAAAAAATCTAAATTTTTTTACTTTATTTCTTGTATTGTATGTACAGTATTTCTCATTTCTTATCAACATTTTGCGGAATATGCAATGAACTATGTAAAGAATAGACACTAATTTAAAAAAAAAAACCGATCGCAGTAGCATAAAAACAACTAAACAATAACAAATGAATAATTTCCGGAAACATCCAGGAGAATATCACGCAATAAACTGTAGGTAAGATCTAAGCAAGTTGCTTTATTTTTTCAGGTGCTCAACGATGTACGAAACTTTCCAAAGTTAGTTTAATTTCTAAGAGGCATCCAGGTTGGAGCTAAAAACAAACATTAAATGCCTACTAAAATACCAAGTAGTATTACTACTTTCACTTACCTATAAATGAAATATGACGTAAGGGAAAGTATTCGAATCCTGAAAAATTTTGAATCCCAGTTTCCGACGGAAATACATATTTTGAGGTCCCTGAATCCAAATAACCAAATTAAGTAAAATGGTTTGTGTGTGTGTGTGTGTGTTTATGTGGTCAACTTAGCTCATAAACGAAAAGTCGTTTGAGATTTTGAAATTTTAGATCTTAGATCTTTACACATTTATAGTGGGCATATATCTCTGTGGTGTGACCAACTTTTTTGATATTTCTTATTCCAATTTTTTTTTTGTTTTCTCAAAAAAATGCTCTAACGATTTTGACAAAATTCGGTTTTTCAATTAAATGACCTATTCTTCCGGATAGGTCTTTCCTTCATTAATAGTCCAACAGGACTTGAATGCCGAATTAAAAAAAAATCTTCTTCCAATGTACTTTTAATTTTGTTTGTTAGTGGTGTACAATTAACCAGTTGTTTTACTACTTGATTCGGCTTTTTCCTTTGTAATTACTGCATTCCCATAACTACTTAAGCCTCCTAAAAATTAATTAATAACAATATACGGTTATACCGTTATATGTATCATGTTCTAAAAACAGTGCTTCCTTAAAAAACACTGAACCCAGGTCCCTTTATAGGTCGTAGCGTTTCATATTATTATTACTATTGTTTCACATTATTACTATTGAAGGAGTAGTCACTTGAAGAGTATCAGGCTTCTGAAAGTAGATTTAGAGTCTTAAATCTTACAAATTACACCAATTAAGGTTACCCACTTTTTGAGCCTGGGTAGATCCTGGAGGGCTCCAAGACCCACAGAGTTGACTTTTGGCTGCAGAAACAGAATAAATAATTATCTGCCACAACCGAATTTTAAACTGGGTCCTTGGAGTCTAGTTGAGTCCATCCCGTTCCTTCTTAGGGTAGACGTTGGCAATATTAAATTATTTCTCCTAGTTTATTTACTATCCTAGAGTCTGGGAATAATGAAAGGCTGACTTTTTAATTTAATAATTAATTATGTTATAATGTTGCATTGGGCGCAATTTTAGTGAAAATGAGAAAACATTAAGTTATGAAGAGGGAGTAGTCACTTGAAGAGTACTAGGCTTCTAAAAGTAGATTTAAAATAAATCTCTTCCGTATCTCAACAGTTGCTCTCAGAAATTTATCCTAAAACAAGTAGAGCCTTATACAAGCTCTTCAAGTGCTTTGCGCTCTACACGAACGCCTCCTTAGTAAAGTGTGGAAAGACTTGAGTTAAGGAAAGGAAGGCCTGAAACTAAGAGGCCAACCTTTGTATCTTCCTAATTAGGTTCCTAGCTTCATTCATAATTTTTTAAAACGAACGACTTTTTTTAAAATGTTTCTTGTTCATGTTTTGTAATTATGTATTACTCAGAGGTATTTAAATTTTCATATCTTATATATGTATTCATGTATATTAATATTCTATTACTGTAACCGTAAGTCAAGCCTGTGTGTTCGGGAGCCCTCTAGGGTCTACTCAGCATCTATACTGGGGAACCTTTAACCGAGGAAAAACCTGGCGGTTAAACGTAATCATGAAGAAAACCTTGTACAACAGTTGTTCAAAAATCTACACAATACTATGCACCGAACCTCTGATCCATCACGGATTATAGCGTATTTACGGTACTAATCAACATGGAATTAGCAGTAAGTTAACAGGTACCTAAAATGCGAGTGAAATTTTTTTGATTCTGAGGACATAATAATCTTTCTTTTCCTCGGTGAATATTTTAACTTAATTTACAGGCAGGCAACGATTTCCTGCCTTTAAATTAAATTTGAATTGCAATACCAATTGTAAATATCCATTGATTTCCAATTATTTTTCATGCACTTCCAATTGATTTTATTTAATTAAGTTTATTTATACTATAGATCGCTAAACAATAATAAGCTATTTAATGTTTTTATAATAATCGAAACGTTTCTATCAATTACATCTTAGTAGTAGTATATTGTTTAAATACTTGTATACCAATGTACTTTTTTATTTATTCTTCTCTGAAAAAATCTGAAATAATATTTTAATATCCAAATTACTTTGTGTTAAAAAAAATTTCTTATTTGCCTTATCTCAGTCGAACAGTATGGAAATTCTATCTGTATTGAAAACATGTATTTCATCATAAAGTAAAAGCCTGGATAGGAAAATCCTCCGACTGAATAGGGCTTGGGGGATGGTACCAAGCCGTTGCTGTTGACCCAGGAAAGGTTCCCTCGTTGAAAGCAAGGAAGAGGTTTTTAGCTATCAAGATGTATCTGTAATATACGTACTTCTGTCCACAGTAATACATCCACAAGATCTTGGAAAATGTTCAAAGATCCTATCTTTGTTCGAAGATAAACTGGTGCTACTAAAATTACAAAATAAATGTCACTATATTATATCAATACAAAACATATAAATTAGCTGGCTTCTTGTAATCTAGGGTTTTCAGAAAATTAAACTATAAGATTGTAATGGAGAAGAAATATTTCAGAACTCAAATTATAAACACATTTTTTCACAATTTCAATCATTATGTATTAAATAATCCTAATATTAGGATACTTTTAATTATGAACAGTTATTTTTAATATGACATATAATAAGAACTCTATTTCAACCTTTGCATATATCTTCATTATTTATAATTTGATTACAGTATCACCACATATCATAGACGTTAAACAATTTAGTTACTACATGATATATTAATACTAAATTAATTCCTTCGAATTTTTACTTCGTAGTAATTAAAATTTCTGAAAATCGGTTATTAACTGTGTATAATTAGTAAAAGAAAGATGGTCTGGAGGGGAGAGGGGATTAGTGAATTAACCATGATGAACTCCTGTAAAGTGGACGAAACGTTGGTTTCCATTAAATAGTTTTTGTACTATTTGAGTTTCTTATTTTCCCACACCCGGATTATCTTCCTTTTACGATAAATTTCTTTTCATAGTACAATTCAATGACATACAAGCTATTGCCTATTAAGGGTTACGTTAAGACACATTAATAGGTATATTATTATAATCTGACATAAATACAATTATTATATACTATTTTTAGATTGTATAATATCACTAAACGTTGATCAATAACTTTATATATATTCATGTGTTTCACTAAAATTATTGTGAGTTCTTGTAGATTTTTTACCTAAAGATCGCTCCGTACCCCGTTACTTTGTTATATGATAAATACATTTATGGTGAAGTATGAAAGTAATTCACATACCTGCCTTTACGAAAAAGCGACTAATAAATATTCTATAACTAATTAATAGAGGAATTGTTATATAACTACCTAATTTCCAATAGTTCACCCAATATACAAGCTGGCTTGGTTTTTAACAAATTATATAGCTTGGAAATATAATTTTTCCAGACACAATTTTGAAGGCAATTAGTATTCATCCAAGATGCTCCTTTGTGTTACTATAGAAATATGCATTGTATTATTTTTCCTTAGTCTATAATACCTACATATTTACCTATAATTTTATGGAATATGAATTATGTAGAACAGTAAATAATAATTTTAGATTTTTTTAGAAGTGTGTTCAACTGAATGGTTGATTATATGCTTGCCATTTGGCATTCATAAACATTTTAAAAGTTTATAATAATCGCGAGCTTTAGATCTTTACAAGCAAGGTGATAATTAATTCAATAAAAAATTTTAAGAACAGGAATCCTTAAGAAAATATAAACGAATAACCTCAAACATCAGAAAGTTTTGAATAGGTTAAGTGTATCGTGTGTACTAACTACTAAAGTGGAACATGTTCTAAGTTCCTCTACAGATGTGCACAAGGTGAGATATAACTATAAGGTGAGAAGGTAAATATGAAAAACACTGGGATATAAACTGGTTTCAACCAGATAAGTTTTCATTTGCTTTAGCATGAGCTTTAGGGGGGTACCTCGTAAAACTGTATTTTTTAACATTAACTCTATTTTACTTATTTATAGTTATTGCATATCAAATAATAAAAAAAGAAAGCCTAATTCTTTCCTAACAACCAATCAAAGCTTTACAAATGTATTATTCCTTGTATTTTAATATTATGTATATAAGAATGTATTTTACAAATCTAAATTATTTTACAAAAGTTAGTACTCCCTTGCACTTCCCTAAATGGTCGACATTCTTTCCAAAACATTAGGGTATTATGCCGAAATGTAGCTGGTAACAAACTTTTTTTTTAATTAAAAATATTAAAGAGTTAAAATGGGAAGACCATGTTTTAGTATTCGTTTTTAACTCCACGGCTTCTTTTCCCAATCTAACCTATTTATACAAATATATATAGATGGTTGGGGGTGTGGTGAATAAAGAACACATAACTAAAACTAATTTAACAGAGCCAACGTTTAGGCTAGAATTTCATGCCTTTATCAGAGCTAAGAACAAAAAACAAGATAAAAACTATAATTAATCAACGAAATTATACAATAATTAGAAAATAACAGACAATATGAATAAACGAATAGTACTGAAAGATAATGTATAGTCTCAATGTAATAAAATGATAGATACAGGCTATATGAGAATTACTAATATTAATATTAAAAAGAGAAATACTGGAAGATTATTGATTGACCGTGTGTAAAGATGAAAGGAATATGGTCCGGATGCGGTCAAAAAAAAAAAAAAAAAAACTCAAATAGTAGAAATATACTATTTTAATGAGACAACGTTTCGCCCCACGTTGCAGGGCTTCTTCAGGGCTAAAAAAGATACAAACACATGGTTAATCTTCTATCTTTTTTAGCCCTGAAGAAGCCCTGCAACGTGGGGCGAAACGTTGGCTCATTAAAATAGTATATTTCTACTATTTGAGTTTATTTTTTTTTTTTTTGACCGCACCCGGACCACATTCCTTTCATAAAAAGAGAAAAGAACAAGAAAATACTATACATATGAAAATCTAGAGAGTAAATATATGTACAAAATGAATATTATTTAAAATTAAAGTTATGAGAAAAAATCAAGAATCTTCACAAGTCCGTATGTTCTTAACGTTTTATTTATTTATTTTTTTATAATTTTTTTTTCACCCCTTCACTCCTTTTTAGGGTCCTGCGATCTAGAAGGCAGTCTGTGATCGACCTCTTGTAAATATTAACTTCTTTTTTTTGTGTGTTTTCTGAAATATTAAATAAAAAATAAATTTATTGCATTCCGTTTATTTCTTTTGAAAACTCAAAAGTTATTCACAAAAAAATTAATTTATTTTAATCTGAGAAACTCCAAGCTTAATGTACTCATGACCCTGGTTGGTTACAGATGACTCTTGCCCGAACTGAAATTTATCTACAAACGGACAGAACTTTTTTTTTCCATTCCATGCACTAGTGAAAAGGTGCATGAAATGGAATCCTTTCGGCATTGAAGAAGAAAAATGTAAAGATATTCTAGACATTCTATATATTCTAGATCTTCAAAATTATTGATATTTATCATTTGTTGAAACTTTATATCGTTAATGTTATAAACAAATTTAGAAACTAATTAGAAACTAAAAACTAAATTGCGATATTGCATTCTTATAAGTTTATAAAGCATTAATTTTCAATAAGTAACAATTTAATAATCCAGAAAATGGGTCTTTTTCGTTTCTACATTTTCATTACATGATTACCTTTGTTGAGAAAAAAAAACTAATGTATTTGTGAAAATAGTGGTTCTATACCACAGTAAGAAGTGGACAAATAATTATAATTATATCACAACACTAAGGTGTAAAAAAAATAAAAATACTTTATTTTTGTCTGTAAGGTTTATTAGATTTTTTTGTAATGTACAAGGTTGCGGTGGATAAGGAATAGTTTGAAATATTTATTATCATTTCCTTAAAAATAAATGTCATATTCAAAAGTTTACAAATTAGTTATTGAAAGAAAACTTTCTGAAGCGAAATAGTAATTATGATAATAATTTTCAAAGGTACACCAGGACAGTTAATTTGTTGGAAGGAACGTGGGTAGAGCCAATCTGTGCATTTCTCCTTTATTAGCTATGAAATTCGAAATCAAGTCATTAGTAATGGATTTCGACGGCAAATTGAAATGCCTTCGTTATTATTTGTAGTACCAGTGGGATTTTTTAGTCGAGTCAATTAACAATTAATTCATATTATGTTTTAATAGATAATTTGATCAATAAACTAACTAAAAATTCTTAGGTTATATATGTAATCTAGCCGAGTTAATAGATGTCAAATGATTTTGCGATCTACGTAGGCAATGGTTCTCTAGTAAACTTTGACCGTTAATGCTCTATTTTTACTGCTGAACTGATAGCTATCGTTTGTATCCTATTATATGTGCATTCGCAACTAGGATCTTCGTATCATCTGTTACATTCCTTGTGACCAACATTAAATATTCGTAAACCATCTTTTTTTAATCTTATGAAAGCTATGGGTTCATTTAATTAGCATAGAAGCGATAATAGAATACATGTTAATTTTGTTCTTATTA